>NC_054539.1:62669287-62671787 GCF_017654505.1 Polyodon spathula
TTAATGTCCCAATTAATTGTTTATTAGATTGCAGTGAATTACTGTGCATGCATAATGCGTTATTTACAGAGAGCATTGTAAATGACTTAACGCACTCCATAAACTCCGCAAGAGGTTAGTAAAGCACAACTATTGTATTTTGTGTTCTGTCATCACCTATAGTGTGCAGCCTTCATTTAGTTTGGAATAACTTGCACGTCCTTCCAAAATGTATCGTTTTTCTGAAGCTGTTTCTCTTTAATAATTTCAATAAAAGATTAATAAAATCCAGATGGCACAAAAAGACAAACCAACACAGAAAGCCACAAGCTGCGATGTTTCATTAAAAAAAGTTACGCTGCATTTTGTTTGGTGCAGAAAAAAAGGGTTTTCAATAATTTCGCTTTTTGTTCTTTTGATATCTATTTCTAAAAATAAGAAATATTAGATGGCTGCGGTAATGTGTAATAAATATCTTAAAGAGGACATGCCCAGAATTCTGGCAGCTGAGTTGTACATGCAGAGAGACACAAAACACACACACACACACACACACACACACACATATATATATATACATATATATATATATATATATATATATATATATATATACTATGATATTATATATATATATATATATATATATTCATATATATATATTAAATTATCCTGTTAAGGCTCCACGCGAGAAAATGTTGTCAGCTAACAAAATACTATTGGATATACGTGCCATTTTTAGGCAGAGCAAATATAAAGGTTTTAATATATAAAATATTTAAAAGGAGCACAAACATATCGTATCCGTGAACAGATATGTTGCATGAAATAGTTTCATATTATCTGCTATGTATGTAAAATTCTTCACTCAATCAAATATAATAATTTGTTACCCACCATTTCCTTGATCTACAAAGCTGGTTACAGTATTGGCATGCTTTCTGGTACGAACAAGAGTGACATTTAACGCATTTTTCTCGATCTCCGACAGGGTCCTGTAGAGAGATACCATGTACTCGTGAGGCACCACTGTGTCAATCCTCCGATCTTCGTATCTGGAGATCTGAGCCGGTTCCCCCTGATTTCGCTCTTCCAGATGTGAACTCAGCCCGTTATCATCAGCTCTTAAAGGGTACTGCGCTGATCCAAGCACTGCAGCCTCAAGGAAATCCCCAAAGCAGAACGAAAACCATAAGACAAGAGCCGCAACCCTCATTAGATCCATTTTCAATGGTCTCTGGCCGAGAATGAGAAAGTTTGAGGGGTTTGATGACTTTGGATACTCCCCTTTGCTGTTTAGATTGCATTAATATCACTGATCTGAATGACACCGTGCAGTTACACGAGCTTCAGCTTCGTAGAGAAACAGCGCCCCCGCAGCCGTGCGCTCGATACACGACGATATTATTTTGTCACTAATATAGAGGTTTTAACTTTGTATCCCCCCCCCAACCTCAATTTTTTTTATTACAAATTCTAGAAAAGAATAGAAAATATGGGCCAAATTTTGAGCTGGAACAAAAGCGAAGAGAATTTGGATTTACAACAGCTACTGCACTAATGCTAAAGTCTGTGGAGCGGTCAAAAGTATTGGGAATTCAACAATTTGTATAATTCCACAGTAAGATCAAATGTTTTAAAAGAATGCACAGGAATGATTTAGTAAAACAAATGTGCTACAGAGCACTTGATTCCAAGATATCTTGTCAGTAAACCAACACACACACACACACACACACACACACACTCACACTCACGCACAGACATACACACACAGAGAGACACACAGACACACACACACAGGAAAGGGGCATTTTCCCCCCCCCCCCCCCCCCCCCCCACCCCCCTCCGTCCCCCCCCCCCCCCCCACACACACACACAAAAACACTGGTCAAAAACAATATTATATGCATTTAGCAACAATAACTACACTGACTTCCCTCTGTTGAAATATGTAAGGAGCATGTGTGTGTGTGTGTGACTGTGTGTGTGTGTGTTTATTAGAAATCATTTTTCCAAAATACTTGTTTATTCCAAGAACATTATTCAGTAAAACTGGGAATATATAATCTGACAAATCTCCGTAAACCGTATGGTAGCCACATGTTATTAAGGAGAGGACATAACACATGGGGCTAGATTCGTCTTCCAGAGAGAATGAAACGCTGCCAAATACACAAACAGAAATAAACAAAATCAGAAAAAAAAGTTTAGAGACTTATTTTGTTCAAGAAAAATATTGCCAATGAGTATTTGGAGTAACTAAATAATCTGATCCTAATGTGCTGTTCGTAAACTGTGATTCACGCAGAATGGGCATACTAACGCGTGCATTTTAATAGTGGGAGGTGTATTTTTTTTAACCCTGGTGCATTTACAAATAGTTCAATTCAATAGTGTTACAAATGACGAGTAGGCCTACGTTTTATAACCGTTACTCCACCTCCAATGCATAAGAACATAAGAAAGTTTACAAACGACTGGAGGCCATTCGACCCAGCTCGTTTGGTTGATAGTAGTT
>NC_054539.1:62674287-62779207 GCF_017654505.1 Polyodon spathula
ACAAAAGTATTACCACGTGTTTAATTTTTTTTTAAAAATGGATTAGTGCAAATATAACTATGAATTTATAGCGATATAGGTTTTGTCTGTTTGTTTTGTTTGTGGGCAGGGCTGGAGTGAGCGCTATGGTGTTAATATGAGTTGCAAAACTCTTATTTATACCAATATATGTGTTATACGTAGTCAGATGCAATGTGCTTACGTATTGTTTTATGTCTGCAAAAAAAAAAAAAAAAAAGTTTTATTGTTTACATTATAGACACTGGCGAGTTATATTTGGGTTATACAAACGTCAGTGTGCTTGTTGATCATAACAAACAGACATGTGGAGAGGACAAACCAAAAGTTGCATTGACTCCAGATGTGCATGCCTCAGATGTAAATAGTAGACTAGTCTGTTGAAAGGATTGACATGTGAATCAATGTAACGTAGCCATTATGTAGTTGGAGTGAAAGTATGACTAGTTGGGGTTCAAATCCTGTGTGTGTGTGTGTGTGTATGTATATATATATATATATATATATATATATATATATGTTTGTTATGTGTGCAAAAGTATGTATGTTCAATGAAAGTGTCATTCATATCATCTAGTGTTTGTTACATATAAATAATAAATGTAATTGTTTTTTAAGTTTGCAATATACACCCTGTGTAGGAATCGAACCCAAGGCATGCTTTCAATGCAGTTTACTATGCAGACGGCCTAGCTTTCATGCCACAAAGTTTGTCCCTCCGTTTTACAACATTAGCATGTAGTACAGAAGTAAAGTTACAATTTTTAACAAGTAACGAGACACACAAGATTTTGTAAACAATGATTATGTATTATCCCGGTTGTACTGCAAGCTTTCATCAGATTTTGCAAACTATCGTAATAAGCTTGATCCGTTCATTTAGTATATTGTAACATTTTCATGTTTAGACAGTAGTACTCAGGGAGACTTTGTTGAATTCTCAAAATGTTTGTTTTATTTGAAACTATAGAGAATTCCTGTCGGGGGCCGGAATTCACAGCACGGCACCATATTCTCTCCGGTTACAGCTCATACGCTGGTTCAGTCGCACCCACAGTTTCTCATTCAAGTTCAGCGCTGGGCTGTCTCCAGTCTCCAGGCACCGGGCACCTCCTTATATAACCTCCTGTCGTTTCCCGCCACTCATCATGAACCAGCACATCCAAGCTCTGCAACCCCCGAAAACAGCAACACACATTCTCCCCACTCATTCACTCACTCCCCCTTCCCATGCTAAGTAACAATGCGACCTGTTCCCCTTACAGTACATGTAACATAAAACAGACAAGACAAACTGAACAGAAAACAAGTCCTGCAACAAAGCAGTTCTGCAGGTCGTTGCAATATATTTTTTAATTTGAAAGTAAATATGTGAAAGCATGATAAACTTTATGTACAAAAATCGTCACTAATATACAATTGAACAAGAACTGTTAAGTATTTTCATTTCATACAGTATTAAATGGCAGTGTTTATATGCCAGTGAAAAAGAAATAAATAAATATCAAGATAGATAAGAACATAAGAACATAAGAAAGTTTACAAACGAGAGGAGGCCATTTGGCCCATCTTGCTCGTTTGGTTGTTAGTAGCTTATTGATCCCAAAATCTCATCAAGCAGCTTCTTGAAGGATCCCAGGGTGTCAGCTTCAACAACATTACTGGGGAGTTGATTCCAGACCCTCACAATTCTGTGTAAAAAAGTGCCTCCTATTTTCTGTTCTGAATGCCCCTTTGTCTAAACTCCATTTGTGACCCCTGGTCCTTGTTTCTTTTTTCAGGCTGAAAAAGTCCCTTGGGTCGACACTGTCAATACCTTTTAGAATTTTGAATGCTTGAATTAGGTCGCCACGTAGTCTTCTTTGTTCAAGACTGAACAGATTCAATTCTTTTAGCCTGTCTGCATATGACATGCCTTTTAAGCCAGGAATAATTCTGGTCGCTCTTCTTTGCTCTCTTTCTAGAGCAGCAATATCTTTTTTATAGCGAGGTGACCAGAACTGCACACAATATTCAAGATGAGGTCTTACTAGTGCATTGTACAGTTTTAACATTACTTCCCTTGATTTAAATTCAACACTTTTCACAATGTATCCGAGCATCTTGTTAGCCTTTTTTATAGCTTCCCCACATTGTCTAGATGAAGACATTTCTGAGTCAACAAAAACTCCTAGGTCTTTTTCATAGATTCCTTCTCCAATTTCAATATCTCCCATATGATATTTATAATGTACATTTTTATTTCCTGCGTGCAGTACCTTACACTTTTCTCTATTAAATGTCATTTGCCATGTGTCTGCCCAGTTCTGAATCTTGTCTAGATCATTTTGAATGACCTTTGCTGCTGCAACAGTGTTTGCCACTCCTCCAACTTTTGTGTCATCTGCAAATTTAACAAGTTTGCTTACTATACCAGAATCTAAATCATTAATGTAGATTAGGAATAGCAGAGGACCTAATACTGATCCCTGTGGTACACCGCTGGTTACTACACTCCATTCTGAGGTTTTTCCTCTAATCAGTACTTTCTCTTTTCAACATGTTAACCACTCCCTAATCCATGTACATGCGTTTCCTTGAATCCCAACTGCGTTCAGTTTGAGAATTAATCTTTTGTGCGGGACTTTGTCAAAAGCTTTCTGGAAATCTAAATAAACCATGTTATATGCTTTGCAACTATCCATTATCGATGTTGCATCCTCAAAAAAATCAAGCAAGTTAGTTAGACACGATCTCCCTTTCCTAAAACCATGTTGACTGTCTCCCAGGACCCTGTTACCATATAGGTAATTTTCCATTTTGGATCTTATTATAGTTTCCATAAGTTTGCATATAATAGAAGTCAGGCTTACTGGTCTGTAGTTACCTGGTTCAGTTTTGTTTCCCTTTTTGTGGATCGGTGTTACGTTTGCAATTTTTCAGTCTGTCGGTACCACCCCTGTGTCAAGAGACTGCTGCATGATCTTGGTTAGCGGTTTGTAAATTACTTCTTTCATTTCTTTGAGTACTACTGGGAGGATCTCATCCAGCCCAGGGGATTTGTTTATTTTAAGAGCTCCTAGTCCCTTTAACACTTCTGCCTCAGTTATGCTAAAGTTATTTAAAACTGGATAGGAACTGGATGACATGTGGGGCATGTTGTCAGTATAATAAAGACAGACATATAGATAAAGAAAGACATGTCTATGTATTGATTTATGTATTCATTTATTTCAGTATTTATTAATGTATCTGTTTTATTTATACCAAATATATAATATAGACTATCCATCAGCATACACAATTCTCAGAAATTAATGTTCCTTTTTGTCCAGTGGGGACCACAACTAGCTTATACTCTCATCAACCAGTATTGAGAGGAACCATACTTCCTTGCGCCAATAGGGACCATAGTGAGAGAATCTCCAAAAAAATCTCCAAATTGTAAAAATAAAAAATAACCCCAGAGAATTCTCAGCTGGTTAACTTCAAAATACTGCTTGTTTTCTTAACTAATCGTGCAGCACTGACAGTATATGTAACACAGCACGATTGCAAATTGAAGGTTATAGTTTCAAATCCCATGCATGCTAGACCTTTATGTTTATATATGTTTGCATGCAAATGTTCCATTTTAAAACAGAAATAAATAATTTAATATAAGTGATGATATAGATGTCACAATAAGTTACTTTTTTGCATGCGATACGTGCAACTAGTCCATTTTAAAATATCAGTAAATTGTTTAATATAAATGATACAGACGTCCCATGCGTTCCCTAGTATATTTCCGTGTTGACAAAACAAGTTAATTGTCATTAAATTCGAATGTCTTGTAATATACATATGTGTGGATCAAAGTGCCTGGAGTCTGTAAAAATCTGCAAAAAAACGAGAGAAAAAGGAGAAGGACATTTTTACCTTACTTTTGGCAACTTATTTCTTTTACTGTATGACAGGTTGTGACAGAGAAAATGAATCCTAGTCAGCAACCTCCCTCCCAACCTGTGAGGGCGCTGTATAACAGGAACAGCGTGCCTTGTACTGGATGGTTCGGCAGTTCATTCCAGGGTCAGTTGGAAGTCAGGATGGGGGGGCGGAGTCACAGTACCAGAAGTCATCACCCTAGTACGTCAAGTGATGTGTCAGTCAAGGCTTGGAGGAGATGTGACAGAGGGGTGTGACTAAGGGTATCTTAGGGGTTATAACGATGCAATCTGTTCATTTGTTATTGTTGCAAATAGACCTGTAAAGGACGGACAAAAAGTATAAACCGTGAGTTGCTGTCGCTGTGAAGCCAGCATCACACCTGGATTACAAATACTGCATCAGACACGATAATTGTGTATTCATTACCAGCACGGGAGCACTGTGAAAGGACATGGAGCCGTGCTGGGACATGGCCTTTGTTTATTATTATTTTCGGGACTGAAACTCTGCGTTATTTAACTGTGTAGTTGCCAGCATTATTATTTAATGGTGCCAAACCGTGCAAACAAAATAAGAGCTGTTTGGACCGTGAACTCTGAACATATCAACTAAGTGTGGGAACAACACATTAAAAGTGAAATGGTGCTTTTGGCTGATTTGCTTTTGCTGCGCCAATACCCTGAAAACACGTAAACTATCTTTGCTGTATATAGCCTCTAGCAGTTCTCGCTGATAACTTGGCACAAGGAACTACCATTCCTCTCAATTTGCAGTCTATTTACACGAATATGGGTTTAGGTGTCTCATCCAAACCTTGGCAGCTTTAAAAATGCAGTTCGGCGTAGAGAAGTTTATGACAACGTTACTCTAGCAGTACTGTTTTTCAGTTTCAGGTTTTGTGCTTGTATCCACCCCATTCAACACCAGAAACATGTCGGTTATATATATTACTGTAAAAGGCTGAATATTGGCAAATCTTATTTACTGGTGAATGTCTGTATTTACCAAACAAAATGGTAAATGTCTGACATAAACATGATAGCGCTTTACTTCGGACATTTATGGTAATACATAATATCTTTTCAGAATGCTTATTTAAGTAAAGGTAAATGAATAATACACACCAGTTATAGTCAGTTCCCTAGAAATGGACTGCCAGATGCTCTCCCTCATTGCTGTGTCTTTACATTTTTTGTGTCCTTTATTGTGTAGCTAGGGATATTTTGATACTGCAAGAATGATCTTTTCTTTTGCCATTGTTTCCTGAAGGTGCACAAGGGAAGCTGTTATTCATTGGTCAGTTCCTTAGCTGCCCGTGACAAAATCGCACCAATCCTATTTTTTTTGCATTGCTTCAAGCAGTGTGAACGGCTCATATCAAAAATATGTGTTTTATTAAGGCTTCAGGAGTCTTGTGTAACTCCCAAGTGCCCCAAGAGTCTACCATGCTGCAATAAGTAAATATATCTTTTCACTGCCTGTCTTTGTGGTGTTTTGTGTCATAGCATAAGTATGATTTTCTGTTGAAAGAAATGGTAAATGTAAAAAGGTCAGCGACTGACAGCTGTAGAAAGGTAATATTTTGCGTAGAAACTTTGTATAAAATGTGTGTTAATACCCCCTCCCCCACCACACTGCCAGCCTTAAAAATATACATCTGCACTACAACACAAAAAATACTTTAATGAAAGACTAATTTTAGAGTTCCTAAAACGACCAATGTGGGGAGCCAGAGCATTCCTTTTCTTTACCTTTCCCAATATACTGCTCACTAATGTGTAAATTAACCCATAGCTCTATTCTCTTATTACCCCCCTTTTAGGCACAGGATTCACTTTAGACACTGAATTATCATTATTACAATACATTATCAGTCATGTTGGAAGCTATTAGCCATAACTACAGTACACTTATTTCGCTAAGAAATGTAGATCTCACACTTAGAATGTCATTAACAAAGAGCGTTCAAAGTTTAAACCACAACAGGGTCCATAAACAGATTCAGTGGGTTAGTGTAAGCTTTTTGTCTGTGTTTGTTTACATTTTATGATTTCTACTATGGTTATAGTGGAAGTGTTCAAGGGCTACCTTTAATCAGGTTGAGTATGTACTTTCTCTTTTTTTAGTTTTTGCTTTGCTCGCGGGCCTGACATAGCAAAGAGGGCGCAAGAAATAAACTCTCAACTTGATTAGAAGGAACTACCGCGTACTTATAAACATACATTGTTATAGGTGGTACATAGGTGGTTTTTAGGAGGCTTAGAGATGCAGTGTTTGGTGCAGTGTGGGAGTGGGTAGATGCCTTTTTTTTTTTTTTTTTTTTTACTAACAACTAGGGTTTTGGAACACCTCATTAAACAGTAAATACTAACCTTGTTATGTTTTATTTGAAATAGTGTTAAGAATATTTATTCTTAGTGTTAATAGTGTTAAGGATATTTATTCTTAGTGTTAATAGTGTTAAGAATATTTATTCTTAGTGTTAATAGTGTTAAGGATATTTATCTTCACAATCAGTAGCTCCTGTTTTGTTTGTCAGGTTTTTACTTACATCTACGTCCAGTATTTTTGTGAGTGCTTTCTGGGGCCACTGGACTGGACATCTAACAATATCTTCTTTTTTTTTTTTGCTAGGCAAATTCAAAATGTTAGCACAGGGATCGACCTCCTTGTCCCCCTCTACCAGGAGATCCGAGGAGCTATGATGACGGGCCACGTTGAGTACCAGATCGTGGTTGTCACCCGATTGGCTGCTTTCAAGTCTGCAAAGCATAAACATGGAGATGTAGTCCAGCTGGTGGTAAGCTACTACTTAATATAAATCTGTGCCTATCTTGTCTTAGAATAACTGTTTAACATGTGTGCGAATACCATATGAGATAAACTGTGTTATTTGTGCTTAGGAAAAAATAGCATGTGTTATGCACACCATAGCAAAAAATGACATGTTGTGTGCATCTGTGGGTTTGTCACAATAGAAGTATGGTTTGCTCCTTAGCCGAGTCTAATTTACTCTTTTCAGTTAAGAAGTACTTTATTTATTTATTTATTTTGTTTTGTAATATACAGCACGAAAAGTGAAATGTTTTTAAAGATTTATCATTTACTTCAAACATGCAAGCCTGATCGAGACCCTTGCAATACAAATAGAAACCATTAAAATGAAAACAGGGAAGTAATAGGGAGTCAATTTGAGAAATATATCAAATCAATTAATGTGTATCTGGAACAGGCAAGTAGTACAGCTCCAAAAGCAGACCACATACTTAACAATCACAGTGAGGCAGAGCAATGAGACTAAGAAATAAATGTCAATATACATAAATGGGGCCTGGGAGAGTAACTTCATCGTACAGGACACAGTTCAGCTGAGCTTCAAATTTTGTGTGTGTGTGTGTTACAGTTCATGTGTATATAGATTAACCAGTAAATGTGTAGATTTACTAGCTCAGCGATCAATATATGAAATAACTAAGAAGGTGATAGTTAGAATACTACAGAATTTGAGTTGAATTCAGAAATAAAGTAACGTCAGGGAGCTTAATGGCAAAAAATAAATAAATAAAAAATGAACCATTAAATTAACTCATTTATTTTGCTTAAACTCCAGCCTAGGATGTTTTTTTTTTATTATTATTAGATTAATATTTCTAAACTTCACTCCATCCATGCTTGTAATAATAATAATAATAATAATAATAATAATGTATTTAGCAGAGACCATGCATTCATGTTTTTTCCTATATACAGACATGATTAGACAGATTTCTGTTTTTTCTAACGATTTTATCCCCCTTGTTGTTCGCTTTTATGTTTTTTTTTATTATTATTTTAAATAAAAATTTATAATAGGGCAAACAAAAGGTATGGTAATAATGGCGTCTTTTCAGCAAAACTCATGCCTCTACTAAATGTGATTTAGTATCATTAAGTTGAACTCCATTTAGAACCTAAGTGCATGCAGCTTTTGTATTTCAGTGAGAATTATACAGTGGCTCTGTCATTTTGCCATCAAAACATTATTTTGTATTGTGAATTGTTGTCAGACAGTGATCATGGGTGGAGGTAAAAGAGATTGTTTACTACCGTCTCCTTAGTTATTTTATACATTGACTGCTGAGCTGGTAAATCTACACACATCTAATCTGTAATCTATAATTTGAATTGCCTGCATGCAGTACCTTACACTTTTCTCTATTAAATGTAATTTGCCATGTGTTTATTTTTGTTTGTTTAGATTTGTTTATTTTAAGAGCTCCTAGTCCCATTACCACTTCTGACTCTGTTATGCTAAAATAATTTAACACTAGAAGGACCGGAGATATACTCCTATCTAGATGCTCCGCAGCAATCTTTCTGACGGCTGTTTTCAAAACACTGTAAATAGTATAACGAAAGGAGAAACAAACAGTCGGATGTAATTTTTTTTTTTTTTAAAGTATGTTACATAAACATATGAACAACCAAAGCATGTTATATACACACACACACACACACACACACATTTATTTTACAAATCAAAACAAGAAAATGTAAACAAATAAACATCTGAACAGACATCGGTTTACAAAATACATATTTATAAAACTGCAATAATAGCAATACATTTTTAACTTTTCAACAGCAGTCGGTTTATTATCAGATGCGCAAAAGCAACTGCACAATGTAGATAAATAAACTTAGAAGAAAACGTTTTACAGAAGTTTTATTTTTATTGCACTTGCCAATCTGACATTGGTGTGTCTTCCGGCTCTTAGCGGGCTTGCCAGCTTCAGCTGTGGGTACACGCTTGGCAGTCTCCCTGTGTTCCAAATGCTTCTTGTGAAGTTCCTGTGCTAACTGTAAAATATATTCTCTCCTTGGTAAATTCTTCTCCGTGCGTTCTTTGTAAAGTACCCAGGAGTTGATGGCTGCTAGGTCCAGTAAATTGTAAAACACCTGAAAAGGCCATCATTGGGAGCTATACTTTGGTGCCATCTGATCCAAAACATCAACTCCATATTTTCTTGCATTGTAAAACTCCACGGTCTCTGGTGTTTATTTTCACTGGTCCCGATGCTAATTGACTGACCAGAGCAACACAGCTGGCAAGCAGGCTGTCAAACTGTCAGTCATTCACTCAGGCAGGGAGTAGAGACTAATTACAGCTAAACACATTGCGGACTGTTAAATAAAAATAATAAAGTAGAATATCGTTCTGTATAATCACAATGCAATTGTTTTCTGTGTGGCCGTCAATGTGACTGCTCCAGGGGCTTTTAGGTATAATGTAATATATCTCTTTATTTCTGCACTCCCACATTTCATGCTTTGTGAGAATATTTAATACATACGGATAGAAAGGTACATGAACGCGCAACCCCATATGTTTTACACGACTGGAGAAAATGACATTTTAAAACCAAAAAACACCAAAATGACTGCCTTGGGGCTTTTAGTGTTAAAACTGGATAGGGACAGGTCGACGTTGGGCCTGTTGCCCATATCATCCTTTGTAAAAACTTGTGAAAAGTAATCGTTTAGTGTATTTGCTATTTTTTTTCTCTTCGTCTATGATTTTGACATTTCTATTTCTTAGACATTTTACCTCTTTGAATGTTCTCTTGCTCTTATATTGGAAAAAACTTTTTGGAATTGGTTTAAGCCCCCTTAGCAATGCTCATTTCTATCTCTGTCTTGGCCTTTCTAACTTCCTTTTTGTTTGCAGTTCCAAGTATTCTTTCTGTGTACTTTGTTCTTGCCTTTGCCATTTTTCTCTGAATTTTTATTTTTTTAATTGATCCATTAAACCATTTTGGCCATTTTGTTTTACTTTTAGATTTGTCTACTTTTGGGAAGTAATTGTTTTGCGCCTCTTGTACTACATTTAAAAAAAAAAAAAAAAAAAAAAAAAAAAAACAGCCATCCCTTTTCTGTGGGTGTTTTCTCTATTCTACTCCAATCTACTTCTGTTAGTCTCTGTTTCATACCTTCATAGTTTGCCTTTCTAAAATTATAAACCTTAGCTTTAGTCATTACTTTTTGGGTTTGAAAAAGCACTTCAAATGAGACCATGTTGTGGTCTGAGTTTGCCAATGGTTCTTTGGTTTTAGTTATTATGTCTTTGTTGGTTGAAAAGACACAATCAAGTCATGCCTCCCCTCTAGTCGGTGCCTTGACAGATTGTGTTAGGAAACAGTCATTTGTCATTTCCACCATTTCAATTTTGTCTGCCTTGCTCCCCACCGGGTTTTTCCCATTTTTTTAAATTTGTGTCCATTATTCTGAACCATATTGAGTCTGTGTTGTTTTATTCTTCCAGATTTAACACCTGGGCTTCAAGACTGTTTTTGATGTATAGCTGTACCCCTCTGCCTATTCTGCCCTGCCTGTCTTTCCTATACAGTGTAGTGGCAAAGTGTCTGCTGATAGTAATCAGGTGCAGAGGTGATGCAGTGCAGGAATAATCACAGGCAGACAATTATAATCCAGTTTAAAAAAAGACGTTTATTTTTTAATCCAGGTCTAGTGATCAAAGAATAAGCCCTGGCAGTACACACCAATGTGTAATGCGCGGAGCTGAAAATAACAATGGATTGCAGTCCAAACAGTAAACACTTTATCCGCCCCACAATACTAGACACGGTCACCAGTCCTGGGTTTGTGCAATAGTGCTCGTGGTAGGTGATAACACATTATTTTCAGTGACTGTAGTGCAGTGTTGATCCAGTATTGTGCTGGCCCAAGGCGATGGCTCCAGATACATGCTTAGCCGTCTAGCGATATACAAACACAGACTAACTAAACAGACACGAATAAACAAACAAAACACTCACAAACATTTTTACTATGCTTTCTCTGTGTCTCTCACGGTCCTTCCAGTTTATAACCCTAAACCAAGCGAAGGAAAAGATTTACGATTCTCCGTCCCCTTTATGCTGTAACGCATGACCCCTTGGTAAACGAGTGCAGCTGTCTCTATTGTCTGCAGCTGCTACGTCGTTTCCCTTCTGGGTCAATACGTTCTTGCAACGGAGTCTCGCCTTCTTCCAGGCTGACCGACTTCCCGGCCCAGGGAAAGAACTGTCAAGCCAGCCCGTCCAAAGACTTCCCCTTTCGTTACTTAGCGCCCTCACAGGTCGGGAGGGCAATTTACAACCCCACAATACCCACTAATATTATATACGTTTTGTTTCTGAGAATTTACATAATTTACATAAATACATTTAATAGCCGTCTAACTTGAGTTGTTGTACTTGTTTTGATGTAGAATCTCTTCTGTTTTTTTGTTGATTTCTCCCCCCTTCCTTTCTAGTTTAAATGCTTCTGAACCTCTTTGAGGATCCTTTACCCGAAAGGTTATTGAAAGATATAACTAAAGTAGAGATTCAGCTTTATAATAAAACAACAAAATATTACATTGCATGCATAAAATGAAAAATAACATTGTTTGGAGAACATGTACACATTAACAGTTATTGTGAGCAAGTGAAGTATATTAAGGGAGATTACTGTAAAGCCATAAATATTTGGCGACTCATACACATAAAAACTATTTTGCTCCAGAAATGTTGGCGACCTGTTGCAATATACAAAGTATGTATTGTTAGTGGAATTTGATATTCGTACCAGAGGTGTTTGTGTTTTTTTTTTTTTTCAGACTCAAAAAACACTTAATTGTATATATTTCTGGCTTTACGTTATTTTTCAACTTTAGGTGGTTGAATGTCTTGTTACAGTTTGTGTCACAAGAGATCACTGTTTCCGTCATGATGCCATTATACCAGAGGTGGTTAAAGTTGGCTATACGTTAACAACCTTCTTAAATATGAACGTACATATTTTTTATAGGTGTTTGATTGCTGTATTGTTTAATAGTTGTGGGACTGATTTATGTAATTTTATGAACTTTATTTGTACCATCAGGCTTGGGCAACTCCAGTCATGAAGGGCCATTTTACTCCAGGTTGACATGGGTCAATGTTTAATTAGTTCAATTAAACAATTAACAATTGTAACAAATACCTATTTTGGAAGTACAAGAGTTGCCCATCCTTGCATTGCATCATAATGAAAGCTGTATTTAGAAATTAATGAACATGTTGCACTTTTTGCCACATGAGGTCACTGTTGCCTAAAAGATGCATATGTAAAACTAATATTTTTAGAAAAGGAGTAATTTTATAGACCAGTCATTTTTAATTAGCAGGTCTCATGCTCATCCGGTCTGCGACCCTAGTATTGGATTCTGAATTATATTTTAACATGATGTTGCTACAGATCACGTCTGGTAAAGGCTTCTGAGTATTCTAATTGATTTGAATTGTAGTGTGTACAGATTAACATTGCCTGATAGTCTTTACTCTTCCAGGGTGTATGTAAACTTTTTGGTTTTTAATATTAAATCATCCAGCAAGTGCAATGTTAAATACCCCCCAATAAATAAATAAATAAATAAATAAATAAATAACCACTTAGAAATACTAAACATCTTGAAATTTAAATTGGAATTAGGCTGTATCATAAGATTGTTTAGTCAAATGAAATAGATAATTTGTTTCAGTTCTGCATTATTTGCTTGACCAATTTTTTTTATCTTAATTTATTTTTGTATTGTATTCACAAATGTTAAGTTTTAATCTAATACTCAGTAAACAGCACAGTTGGGTTCCACTCCATTATTCTTCTTTCTTTATACTAGTATTCTTTTAAATGTGGTGCAGGGAATTGAAACAAACAGATGGTTATTCAAAATGTATTGTTGCATCGTGTCCGGTGTGTAGAGGCCTTTACACTATCAGTGCACTAGAGTGGCCATTTTGAAAAGAGCTTTGAAACACACTTTAAAGTTAAGTGTAAAAAGTTGCCAGGATGTTGACAATGAAGATGAAAATTACAAGTACGTTATTTAAACAGTTGTAGCAAAACGTGGGGACATGTAATGTTGTATTTGTCGGAAGCATACTTATACATGTTTCCATGAACCGCATAACCGGGGTACGTGCTCGAGTTGCCCCCCCACCCCACCCCCATTTCCATGTTATTAAATTACTCAAGTTGGCTCCCAATTCGGGCAAGAGTCCGAATTATCAGGTCCGATTTCACTCCTCGAGTAGGCCTGAATTCTAAAGTTTCAGTTCGGGCTGGGAGGAAATTACATCAGTAAATGTCAATCGAAAATGTTGTAGGGGGTGGGAACATACGGTATAACGGGACATTTTGACTACTGAGTTCGGCATATTTCCCACCTTGTGTGATATTGATGGTTTTTGAATTGGCACTTTCACAAAAAAAAGTACAACCCAGTTTTGCCGTCATGCTTTTAATTCCAAAAAGATTCAATTAAATCTTTACTTAATGAAATCTGTCTGCTAAAACATTGTCTCATTTACAGTAACTCTGTATAGCATCTGCCACTGCAGCAACTTGGAGAACAACAAAGGTCTTCTTTAGAGTATTTATCCTTCTTATATGCCCCTTAATTTTAAGGTAAATAGTAAACGTATAATAAGCATTTGCTGTCTTTAAAACTTACCTATGCTTCACAATATAACACAGTGGAGTGATCACTATCATGTAGTAATTTTAGGACAGATTGCCACCTCTGAAAACTTTAACAATGAAGCCAAATCGAAAATGCTTTATTTTATTTCAGATTAATTTCAAACTGGTTAATAGACCAGCAAGCACTCGTAAAATCAGCTAAGTTTTATATGGTGCAGAACAGGGTTTTCTAACAAGTCTGGCATAAACAATTTTGGCTGTTACTTAAACCTTTAAAAAAAACACAAAAATTATTCATCAGACAAAAGGCCTTTTTATGCACATTGCAGAACTACTAGGCTATCATTATTTTTTACCAGCTCTTTCATATTTTGAGATTAAATGGTTCATCGTTTTTTCCAAAATTAAAAACAAAAAAGTTGAAATAAACTCTGTTCTCATGTTAAACAACTTACAACCTGACATGACATAATTTGTATGTGTTATATGTTTTTCATAGTTTAGTATTGAAAGGGTCAGTATACATGCCTTTGACTTGGAAAATCAAATAATCTTTAAGTAAAGAAAGAGGGAACAATATAGAACACCATGGGGATGTTGTCACTTTTCCAGTTTGTCACTCTATGTCGCTTCTGGTCTCTGTGGTCATGTCGCTGTGAAAGTATCTCTCTGTTTACATTAGGTAATAATGGAAGAATAAAATATCTGTTTTAATACAACAGTCATGATGCATTGAAGTAAGCACTTAAATATCTTTCTTTGAGAGTTTTTTTTTAGTAAGTCATTCACCCCCTTTGTTTTATAGGTTTCCAAAAAGTTCAGTGAAATTGATGAGTTCTACCACCGGCTGGCAGGTCAATACCCAAAGGTATCCCTCCCGCCCATGCCCAGGAAAACCCTGTTTGTGAGCGAGACAGACATAAGGGAGCGAAGAACAGCCTTTGACGAGATTGTGAGGTTTATCGCCAAGGATCAAACACTTGCTACAAGTTCTGAGTTACTTGAGTTTTTAGGTAGGTAAAGAACAACTTGGTTACAGGGTTGGAAATAAGACTCCTATTGCCTAGCACTTTGATCCATTCCTGGTTTTACTGTGAGTTTAATAAGATACACCTGAGCTGGTTAAACATACACTGGATAATCAGGCTCATACAGTAGGAACCTGGAATGGGTGAAATTGCTATGTAGTAGCAGTCTTTATTTCCATCCC
Organism: Polyodon spathula; assembly: GCF_017654505.1. Lineage (NCBI taxonomy): Eukaryota > Metazoa > Chordata > Actinopteri > Acipenseriformes > Polyodontidae > Polyodon > Polyodon spathula. The sequence continues at coordinate 62,688,908 of NC_054539.1, forward strand.
TGTTAGTTGCAGGATATAGCAGTTAACAGTAAAATATTATATTATTTCTGGTTTTTTGGCATTATCTCAAGACAGCTGATTCACAATTTCAAATATCTGTTTCACAAAGAATGGTATTTGACACATCAGTGTGACGATATATGAAGGAATAAATACAGGGACCTCAAAAATAACCACTCGGGTTTGAAAATGCTGTTTAAACCGTTTAATGGTGAAAAGATTGTAGTCATCACAAACCACACTGACAACCAATCAAACTGCCACAATGCAACCACCACATCCCAGACAATCTGGGGACTCTGCTGTCTGTTCACAGCCACTACACACTTCAACAACCAGCAGAAATGAAAAAGTTAAACATAAACTAAACTCAACTGTATGTCATAATTAAACACAACATCACTGGTATTTATGTTTTACGCATTTACTCGATGTGACGTTTCATTTTTGACCTTTTTTTTTCTCCTGTTGCTGTACCTTGATTGAGACCAGACTTTTTTGCTCGCTATTACGCAATGTTTAATAAAACACAACCTTACTTACACAGTGCTTGTTAACAAGTAAGCTTATTTTTTAATAAAAAAAGCATAATAGTCACAGCCAGTGTCCTGTTACTTTAAAGGCACGCACTGTACCTGAACTCGTAAGGCAATTAAAGTATTGTTGCTTATATTCTCCCTGTCGTTCTGCGCACTGTCAGCCCTTGTTAAAGATATAAAATAATGTATCTGATCCCAAGCAAGTGCAAAACTTGCCCCAATATTTAAAGTAAAAAAATATAAATATTTTAAAACTAGCAAGAAATAATTTAGTTGCAGTGCAAACAGTTACATTATTGTTTTAAGTCATTTTATTATGGGAAAACTTTAACTCGGCTGCCCTATAACTCAGGGCACCATATTTAGAAGCAAGCACAAAGACAAAGACACCATTTCCTAGGAATACAACCATTTTAATGGTATAAAACAAAACAACTCTTGACTGGTCCTTCCTGCAACTAAGTTTATACTGTTAAATATATACTGTTGAAATTGTTTTATGAACTCTTTTCTTTTTAATATATAGCAAACCAAATGCTTCTGACATGGCAAGTACTTGCTTTTCCTTGTTTAACACTTTCCTTTGATAAACTGCATGTGGGAATTCTAGGTGCAGCAATGTGCAGAGATGCCATTGGTATTGTTGTGCCATTTGGTGCAGCTTGCATGTATTTGTAATTAGTGCATGCTCAGTAAGTACATGTTGAACGTTTTATGCTGAAATACCTGCCCAATTTTGTAGGCTTGCAGTTACTAAAACCATAACTTCACAACAGCAAGGTTTGCTTGGTTTCTTAGCGATTCTTAATTGTACTTTATATACCGTGCCAAAAATATTCATACCCTTCCTTTGGTGTCCCATTTATGTGAAATTACAAAATGATGCATACACATTTTTTTAAACTTAATCTTACTCAAACTGAAGACTTCTAAGGGTAAGATAGGTTACAGTAAATGTCAGCAAAAACTTAAGAGAAAAAAATGAAATTTGTTGACTGCAGAAGTATTCAGACCCGTCATCTCAATATTTGGTGGAAGCACCTTTGGCAGCAATTACAGCCGCAAGTCTTTTTGGGTAAGTCTCTACCAACTTTGCACACCGGCCTGGTGCAATTTGTCCCCATTCTTCTTGGCACATTTGCTCAAGCTCTCTCAGGTTACTTGGGGATCGCTTATGGACAGCAGTTTTCAAATCTTTCGACAGATTCACAATAGGATTAAAGTCAGGACGTTGACTGTGCCACTCAATGACATTCACTTTCTTATTCTTAAGCCACTCCAGTGAAGCTTTGGCCTTGTCCTTTAGATTATTGTCTTGCTGAAAGGTGAATTTTTGCCCCAGTTTTAAGTCTTTAGCAGACTGTAACAGGTTTTCCTCTAATATTTGTCTGTACTTTGCCCCATCCATTTTTCCTTCAATCCTAACAAGCTTTCCAGTCCCTGCTGAGGAGAAGCATCCCCATAGCATGATGCTGCCTCCACCTTGCTTGACTGTAGGGATGATGTTGACTGGGAGATGTGCTGTGTTGGGTCTACGCCAAACATAACGCTTGACATTTAGACCAATAAGTTCCAATTTGGTCTAGTCAGACGACAACACCTTTTGCCATGTTTTTGAAGGATCACTCAGGTGCTTTGTTGTAAACTCCATGTGGGCTTTGAGATGGATTATTTTTAGTAATGGCTTCCTTCTTGCCAATCTGTCATACAGACGACTTTTGTGAAGTGTTCTGGATATTGTTGACTGTTGCACATTTTCTCCCATCTCAGCCATTGAACTCTGTAGCTCTTTCAAAGTTGTCGTTGACCTCACAATGGTATCCCTCACTAGTTTCCTCCTTGCCCGGCTGCTCAATTTGGAGGGATGACCTGATCTAGGCAGTGCCTCGGTGGTACAGTGCACCTTCCATATCTTGATGATTGAGTAGACTGTGCTCACAGGGATATTCAGACTTTGATATTTTTTGTACCCTTCTCTTGATCTGTGATTTTCAAATACTTTATCCCTGACTTGCTTTGAAAGCTCCTTGGTCTTCATGGTTGAGTCTTTGCTTGAAATTCACTACTTGATCAAGGAACCTCACAGAGACAGGTGTTTTTATTCTGAAATCATGAGAACCATTAATATTGCACTCAGACAGAGGCCATTCAACTATGTGTGTGGCTCGTTAAGGTCATTTTGTGCACCTGAATTAATTTAGGTTTGCCACAGCAAAGGATTTGAATACTTACACAATCATGACTTTTCCATTTTTATTTCATATTAATTGTCTATTTACTTCTTTCTTTTTGTCTTTGCTTTGAATGTGTGGACTAGGTTGTGTATATAACACATATTAATTCCTACTTCAAAGTGTCATGACTGCAAGCTTTAAAGCAACAAAATGTGAAAACTGTGAGAGGGTCTGAATACTTTTGCAAGGCACTGTGTATGTGTGTATGTGTATATATACTGTGTGTGTATGTGTGTATATATATATATATATACTGTAAATATAAATTTGCCTCTCAACGCTCGGCAGTTAGTGTCAGACTCCTTAAATTAAGTTTGAAAATTGTCAAAATGGTCCTGGAAAAGTCCTTGAATTTTGTATCAGAAAAACTGTATGAACCCGGTATTTATCAATTCATTTTAATTATTATATTAATTATGATTTTTGCAGCTGAGATTTTATAAAATTAATATTATGTGAAATGGGCATGAAAGTAAAAGGTCCAAGTACCATTGCAAAAACTTGGTAACTAGTCTCATGTGAGATTTATCAGGTGGATCCATCTGGTAAAATGAAGTTGTAAGAAGTTATTTCTTTATCTACAAAGTCAAGTTCAAATTTGCTTCTGAAAGTGGTTTGAAATGGCTCAAATGATTGGTTTTGCCCCAGGAGTTTCAGCCAAAGTTATCATTGGCCACTTTCACCCATGTGAGTGTTTGAGTTATGGATAAGCTACCTGGATTGTGCATCAGGGTCACAAGATCCACATGACTTGACACATGAAGAAATAATAATATCTGACAGGTTTTTTTTTCTCTCTCTTTGTAGGTGCAAAGACTACAGATGTTGCTGACTTCAAGACGAAAAATGTACCAGAGGAGAAGGAGGAGGAGGGTGACTTCCGTAAGGAAGATGTCTTTGCCAGTGAGGATGCCCTGTGGTTCAGGCCGTCAAGTCCTCCAAAACCAGTAGACGACCAGGAGATGGAGGAAAGCATTGATCCGCTGGGCATTATCAGGTCAGAGATTTTGATTCTTTTTGCTCTAAAAAATTACACTGCATCTGCAATGGCAGCTTAAACTGTCACCTGTTTTATAAATGTCTTTCCAAGTCATTGCAGGTAAATGTTTTTTTTTTTTCTGGTTACATCAGGTAAATATGTATTTACATAAATAAATACAGCAACTGAGATTAAGTTCAGTGAACTTGTTCATGGGCATGTGCCATTGTCATGTAAAACTGTATACTAAATATGATTCAATCAGACATTTCAGATCATACTGTATTCAGATTTTTTTCCTCTGCTTACCAATTTCTGAATCTCATTTCTCTTCTCGGGACTGACTCATTGAAATGTGTTAGTATGGCGATAATTCAGAAGCAGGAATTCTTACGTTGGATGTTTGACACTATCACCAGAGAATTTGTTTTTCATCACTCATCTGTTACAGTACTCTGTGCCTGCTTAGCTGTGAATTCAGTACAACAGAGTGATAATTATACCGAAGAGAAGGCAGGCTTGGCACACTTTCACTGTCTATACTGGCATGTCATGCTCTAGACAGAATATAATTAGATGATATAAGCATGTACAGGAGCTGTACACCTGTTTTAGGGTAGGTGGGTGTACTTGCGAAAGGAGGTGTGTGAGAATGTGTGGCAAAAATGGCAATTTTATTTGACATTATTAATCTTTTCTCTCTGACTTAAGAATGTATCAGGTAAAACTTTAGGAAACTAAGAGAAGTAGACTAAAGTTTAGTCTAATTACTTCTGTGTAATAATTAAGAATTCATGGTGGTAGTTTTGTATCAGTTGGGGAGTGGTAGACCTTCCTGTGAGAGCTATGTGAACAGTATCCATCCTTATGATTAGTCTGTTAATAGTGGGTGATCAGGAGTGGGGTAGCTGTGCAGATGCACTAAAAGGTGTTTTTTTTTTTATTTTTATTATTATTATTATTTATTTTTTTTACAAAATTTCATTTGTAAGAGAAAGGGAAGAAAGAAAATGGAAATTGTGAAAAGGAGAAATTAGATTGGGTAGTGAGAAAGTAAAGCTAGTAAAAAGTATTGACACTCCGGCACTCCCTGTGAAATGGTTTTGTATGTTATGAACAGTTAAAAAAATATACTTTAAAATGTGTTTAAATTGTGTTTTCCGTTTTTGAATATAGCATTGTATTGTTTTTCCTAAATCAATCAGGAAATGTTGTTTTGAAGAGTTCTTTACTGATTATTTAGTCTGCCAGGACACTAGACAATCCTTTTTTAGTTTGGAAAAATATCTTTCAGTAGCAGGGAGCTTTTTCCCCCTTGTTTGTGACTGAAGCCCAGAATAACATGCAAGATGATGGACCTTGCCAAGCCAAACTGAGCTGCTTGAAAAAACAAGTGACTATTTGTGTGAGTTCCACAGGATGTTTGAACTGTGTGATAATTATAAGAAACAATGGGGGTGATTATACAAAGTCCACAGTTATACAAATTAAACATGTTTTATTTATTTAGTACTACTGTAAACTTATTATTTAAGTATTCATCAATCATTTCCCAGTGTTTTTTTCCAAACTAATAAAGCTGGAAACTAGTGAAATACTTTTTGAAATGCGTCTTAAAAAATGATCACTTCAGTTGTACAATGATTGCGAGAAGAAACTGTAAAAAGAATGAAAAAATGTCGTCCTTGTCATTGTTTTTTTTTTTTTTATTTAGCACACTTCTAGTAGAGTCCGTACGAGTCCGAGTCATTCAAGTCCAATTCTGAGTCACGAGTCCTTGAAACAAACTCAAATCAATTTTCATTAAACTAGTAGTAGTAGTGGGGGAACAGTTTACCTAACAGATGTTGTATGATATCCCTCAGGAAAAATGCACAAATAATATATATATATATATATATATATATATATATATATATATATATATATTTTGATTTATTTTTGCTAGCTAGATTATTCTATTTGCGTGCTTTTTTCAGCTTGTCTGTCACTATCATCTTTACTTTTAGAATTGGAATACTGTTTGAATTTACCTGAAGTTTATAGATACACTTTAAGTTCAAGTTTGTGGATGTTGTTTTTCACTTTAATAGAAGTTGTGATCTGGACTATAGAGTCAGTGTAGTGTTAGAAAGTGGTACATTGTCAGAATGTGGTACGCATACCACTCAGTCCTTCTGTCATGTCAGTCTGATATATCTGCCTGTTTGAAGGTAGACCATTTTCGATTTAAGACTTTAGTGGCTAGTTTTATACTGAATTTGCCAGGTGAATTCATTGACGTTGCTTGCAAACAGTGATGGTGTGTGCTGGGAATGAGTGAACATTAGAAGCAAAGCACAGAATATTTAATCACACTGTGACTTTCTGATATGAATTAAGAAGCTTTAAAAGAAAGACTTATAATCTTATATGATTATTCTTTTTTCATTCATTTTTGTTTTCAGTAAATTATTAAGGTGATCAATGTTTTGTTGTTTTCAGTGCAAACAAAAAAATTATATTCCAGAGATTCAGTGAGCTCAGCAAAATGAAATTACATGTTTTTCAAGAATGCAGTCTTAGAAATGTATTTCTGCAGTGCTTAAACTTAGAACACAGTTTAAAAGCCAAATAATTACTGACTTGTTTGCCGTGCTGGTATTATTTATTCCTTATAAAACTTAATGCAAAAGAGTGGGGGAAAAAAGGGGGGTGGTTATGTCTAGATGTAGAGAAAATTTAACTTGTGATCTCGACATAATGATTTGAAATGTCGATATCCTGAGAACACATTTTTATTTATTTATTTCTTCCCTGTCATTAATGAACCAGCATAAACTGGCCTCTGCCAGTCTGCTGTATGATAATTCAGGTTAACCCACAATGAGTTATACTGACTGTATGAGCAACCAAAAGTTATTCTTAAAGTGTCTCAGCCACACTGAGTACAAGCTGTTTTGTTCTCAGACTAAATGCTTTAGTCATTGCCTGCATGTCTTTACTCAAATGTAGTTCAGAGGCACCCCTGCATCTCCTTTTTTCATGGACTGGGACTATTTATTGTTTTGCAGCAAGCATTTTGGTAGCCATGGAAACTATTTTCAATCTTTGAAACTGCATTTTTTAAATGTTTTATTATGCATAACATTGTAGTTAAAGGAGCAAACAACAGTCATATGTCATTTCATTCGTTAAAAAAGACTCCAAGAAAACATTTTAAACTGTTTAAAAAATGTATTAAACTTTTTTTTATGATGACCCCTTTTATGTTATTCACAATTACAGTACATAGATATTCTGCATTTTGTGATTTAAGTATTAAATATTGAGTGTAAAAAAAAAAAAAAAAAAAAAAAAAAAAATAGCAACCCTGTTTGGGGGAAAAAACTGCATCCTCTTCAATGTACTTCATTGCCAGTCGTTGAGAGTATATTACTGCATGGTGCATGTGTGACAGAGGTCATAGTGACAGAATTGTAAACTTGGTTGCTTTTCTGCAAAGGAGACTCCGCCCCTAACCAATACGTCATCAGCAAGCACATAAAAGCTCTGTGTGTTATTCTTCTATGTCGCTTCTTGTTGTTTCGGCTGCTCAGTCAAGCGCTGGGAGCCCGAAACGGGAGTGACGGCTTAGAGTCTGGAGGAAGGGCTGCCCTGAGCCATGGATTCCCTGAGGTTTCCCCCTAAAAAATAAAAAATATGTGAATAGGTTTTTTTTTCTTACCTGAGAGCTGAGAGGTTCGTATTTAGTTCTGTGGGGTGCGTGGTCGGGCTGGAGAGGCTGAGCTGTCTCCCCCAGCAGAGTCATGCTCTGGGAGGCGGGCTGTGTTTCAGCTGCTGATTTTCATTAAATTCGATATTTGAGGGATAGGTGGCAGCGTGCCCACCTTGGAGCACATTAGTTATTTCTTATTATTCATTTATGTTTTGGCGGCCTTGTCTTTTTGGGGAGAGGTGGGCACAGCCACTTCCTATCTGTGGCACTGGGATGCATACATCTGTTGATATTTTTCCAGCCGGCCTCACGCAGGTAGTCGCTGGGCACCCACGGACGAGGCCTCCAGCCAAATTTATCTTTCACTCTGGTCCTGAGTGTCCACCACAGTTCATAAATCATCTGCAATTGCAATCATCATTCTTCGCCATTCATTCACTGCAGATTCTCCGTGCTGAGAGAATGTCCTGCTCTAGCGACCATTTAGCATTCATGTTCTACAGTATTTCACACATACAGCACAGTAATCTTCAGCTAATTCCTGGATTTTGTGTACAGGTCAGTTGAGGTGTTGCTTATACAAAAAAAAAAAAAAAAAAAAAAGTTGGGTATGATTTCAAATTTCACAGAGTAGCTTTAAACGGAAGTATGTTTACAAGCATGAGACATACAGTACCACATTCATGTGACATCTATTTAGTGCTATTGCATTCTGCCACAAGAATAGATACATTTACTACATGGCCCAATATGGAATTTTCTGTTCAGTATGGTGATGTAGACACTACTGGATGTCAAAGCAATGACTCAAAGCTGCCTAACAAGGATATAAAGCATAACAGCAATGTGTTGGTTTTTTTTTTCTCAGAAAAATGTCTGAAACAGACATGTCATTTCAGTCTTATACCATTAAAATTGTTGTATTTTGTGTAAATATTAGCAGGAAGATTCTTGCTTTTGGCAGTTAACACAGGGAGTGGAGAACATGAAAGCGTGCCAATGCTCTAATACAATGTAACAGTGTTAACAATTCAGTACTGGAAAGGCCTAATGCTTTGGAAAAACATTTCAGGGTGCCCCACTATATTATGACCTAGAGAGGGTGCTATGACCTAGAGAGATGTGTCATGGTAAATGAGCAGATACTAAAGCACATGTTCTAATAAAAATTGTAAAGACATTTAACTTTGAGTCCGAGAAACATGACGGCACCACACAACTGACTTTGTGTTTCTCAGAAACTCAAATCTCTTTATAAAAGTAATTATTAAAAGTTGAGTCAGCAAATGCCAAACTGGCTATTTAAACCAAGTTGTTCCCCAAGGATGTTTACTGGAACAGTTTGACTCGCAAACAAGGCAGCTCTGCTGTTTGTTTTTTGCATTGCTTTTTTTGCATTACAGTGGGCTAGTTTCCAGAACCTGTTTGCAGTTTAAAGTAAATAGTTTACTTCCGTTTTCTGTTTTACAAAGAAGTCATCTATTATAAATATGACAGAAAACCAAGTACAGTAGTTGCAAGATCATAGCATTATTTAAAAATGTGTTTAATTGTTTTTTTTGGTACAAATGGGGACAAGTTCTGACATGGTGTGTCTTTCCTTCCTCACTACTATAGCAATGCATATACTGCATAGGGATTGTACTACTGTTATATACACATTCACTTAAGTGATGTTATATTTATTCTGCTGCCCAACAACAATGTGAGCTACATAAGTAAAGAGGGCATTACAAAAATACTGTACAAAAGAACAGTGGCATCTAATATGTGCTATATTATACCATTATGAATTTTTAGACTATTTCACTATAAAAAGCATGTCATTTTTACTAGCAAAGTTCATTTTTCTAGTCTATCATAACAGTATGGTTATGTGTCACACTGCATTTGCTCTTGCTAGGACTGAAGTCATTGTATTTTGTATCTTGTCTTAATTGTACTGTAATTGTTATGATCTATCCTATAAGTTCTGGTAAGAGCCCTTTAGCTACAGAACACCATTTTGCATGAAATGAGTGAAACAGTCTATAGCACAGAACAAAATGAAGCTACTGTATGATGGAATCCATCTGGAAAAAGCATCCGCTGGGACTTGAAACAGCAGAGTGAATCATGACCCTAATATAGCTGCACATTACCTCACTGCCTGATAACCCTCGCTGCCCTTGGTGTAGGGAGGAAGTGCTCCATCAATTGATTCAGAGCATTAGCTTCCAAGCCAGCCCTGAAATGTTAATTATGTTTTCATTCCCTTCAAACACATGCCATTTCAAGTTTCTTTAAAACCGCTATGATTACATGTATCTCCTTTCTGAATTGACAGCCAGCTCAAATCAAAAAGGGTAATTAAGAACTCAGAATGTTAGGAATTATGACTGCAGGCAACAGAGATTTTTGGCTTACACACCAGACCTAATTTAAACTAAAACGAATTGTTATAGTACTACAGTACTTGATATGTTTTTTTTTTTTTTTTTGTTTTTTTTTTTTTTTTTTTTTTTTTTTTTAAATTAATTCCATCTGTTTTATCTGTCTTATTTTATTTGAGTGATTACTTGAATATGGACCTTACATTTTAACCTATAGCCAAGAGCAGTGGTCCGCAGTTATTTTCCATACGGGACCACTTCAGGTGATGGCCACAAAGCCAAGGGCCAGGCCTGTGCTTGTTGTGGAATACATCATTCCCCAAATACAGTTTTGTTTACTCTGAGTATTATAATGAATAAAAACACTGTTTTAAGAAAAAAAGTAGTTTTAAAAAATAACCGATTAAGTGTTATCACTAAAAAATAGGCAAAACACTACAAATACTTCATCAGTAAGTTACTAGGAAGTAGCTGCATCTCTATCAGGAAATATATAGTGATAAACATTTAAGCCCATTTTAATTGCGTTATGTTTTAAAAATAAATGTTGCAGGGGTTTATATAATCTGCGTTGCAAATATCACACAATCTAGCATGCCAATTAAAGTTTTAGATGGAGCTTCAATTCGTAGATTTATATATACGTGTTTAGAAAACTCACTGGTTAATGAGAATAGTGGCAGCAGTGACCAGATAGGTGCAAGCCTTCTGAAGTCCAGTTGGTATGACATGGTGGCAATACATAGGTATTGTTGAAGCTGGTCATTTGTGATATGTTTTTGTTGCTGATTTTTGATGAGATTCAATATAGTGACGCCAGATTCACAAAGATGTGTTGAGCCAAACCTGGTGAACAAAAAAATGGTAAGTTGAAACTTCTCGGGGATAATGCTGAATTCACAGGGATTAACATCTTGAGCTTGGCTTTCAGTACCTCTGCATTGCGAAGCTCGACCATTTCTACTTAAAGAGATCCCTCATCCAAGGTAGAAAGCAGCTGCTTTGGTTCTGCAGTCCAGGGTCCATTTGCAGAAACTGAAATGTGCAGTAAAGCCTTCAATTAGCTTTATTATGAATGTGTGCATGACATTATCTGCGACAACTTTACAGTGTTAACAAACTTTAGGGAAATGGAGCCTGCAAGTCTGCTTGAAACACAGTCAGTTTGTCTCAAGGCTGTAGTCGCCTTTCATAAAGGTCACCAACAGTGTGATCACGGCCTTGATGTTTAAGGCTGTGATCACACATTCTAGTAAGGCTTTGTTTCTTTCACTGAAAAATTAAATGTATGCTTTTTCAGTTTTAAAAAGGAGGCAGTCAGTAACAGATCTGTTTTTCCAGTGTCACCTTTCAGTTTCTTCCAGCTGACAAAAAAAAAAGCATCTGTCAGTTCCTTGCTTGTTGTGTAGTGATGTCACACAGAAAGACACTTTTGCCATTGCTGCCCCGTCATGTACAAACTCAAGCAAGCCATGAGCCTTTTGGCTACTGTGTTAAAAAAGAAAAAAACTAATCTCATTCTGAAGAGCGCCTACACTCTCCAGTACTTTACCTTTGCTTAGCCAACGCACATCATTGTGTAGTAACAAGTCGTCGTACGTAGCCGACACGTCTTCCAAGATGGCTCTGAAGAGTTGATGTTGAAGACTAGAGCTCCCTCGAATAGAATTAACAAGTTTCATTACTGAAGCCATTGTGTTCCCCAGGTCCCGGGACAATTGTTAGCAGAGCACGGACTGGCAGTTAATGGAAACAACAGCTGGGTTTTGAGAACCGAGCATAGATGGAGCTCCATCAGTCACAAACAAGTTTATTTTACGGAAATCCAGATGGTTATTTTTACAAAGCTGTGTTCTTTCTCCATATATTCCGGTGGTTTGGCCATGCAAAGTTAGCAAACATAACAGTTCTTCTCTAAAGGAATTGCCATCAAAAAAGCGGACAAAAGTTGAGAACTGGGCAACATCGTTTATGTTGCAGGGTTCATCAATGCAATAGACATAAATTCAGCCTTTTTCAGATTAGAAATTAAAGAACTGGAGAGTCCTCCCCAAGCACTTCCACATGTCTTACTACGCTTTTGTCAAACAATGGAATCTGTTTAACCAGCTCTATAGTTGAATTTCTCATCATTACTGAGCACTCCATGCAGCATTTCTACAGGCTTTAACAAGCAAGCCTTGCTACCCAAAGGGGTGCTGCTGTTCTACTTTCCTGTCGGGATGCTGTTTGACTGATAATAAGTGTGGAACGTATTGTAAGAAGAAAAATTTAAAGCTTAATTTTCTTTGCAGATTGTACTGTAGATTCAAAGGAAAGCTGTCATTAAAATTACTGTGTTTCGTCTCAAAGTGCCTCCAGATGTTTGCAACTTTGCAGACTGCAACTGTTTTGAGTGCACATTAAGGTTTGCATTCACATGGTCTGGCAAAATAAACTGCCAGTTTTCACTATCGTCTTTGCGTGGTTTGGAAGCCTTTTTTTTTTTTGCATTTCTGCGCTTTCCTCAACTATACACCCTCTCTCACTCCCACTGTATCTGACATCACTGGAGAACTGAGAAGGACGTTCTGTGCCGTGATTGGCTGTTTCCGCGAAATAGCCAATAGGCTTTGCTCAAAAGCACCCCTTTTCTCCCACTTTCCTCAGCTGCGCACACATGTCAAAGATACATTAAAATAAATTATGATTTGAACAGTGCAATATCTCATCATAGTGCAGGCCATGAATCAAGCTTTCGAGGAAGTGATGTGGTTCACGGGCCATCTATTGGGGACCACTGGCCTAGAGCTTCATTCTAGTGGTGTCTTTAGAACCCTAGCAGAACCCCTCAAATCTGTATGTCAGTTATTGAGCATTCTAACAAAAATAGGTTTCCAAATTGGCTACTGCCAAGGCTGATACAACATTCAGTGGAATACCAGTCTTTGCATTGACAATTGGAGACCATTTTCTGTTGAAGACAAAAATGACACCCAGTCATTCTGTATTGATGTGGTCTTGAGTCTGTTTCTCGAGTACGGTATTAAACGCTGCTTAGTTAGTTTTTAATGACAACTACTCCAGTCTAAAGACATAGTATGGACAGGGCCAAAGAAACATGCAAAACTTGTCCCGATAAGCATGCTATCAAGTGGGATAACAAAAATATATCCCTCGCTAGATAATACCCACTCTTGTGGTATAAACTGATTTATATCAAGCATGTCATAAGATACCATATAAAAATATTTGATTAAGCCTTTTTTTTTTTAACTGCCCTTAAAATGTCTGTATTCGACAAATTCCTTGTCTATATGTAAGGATTCCAGTGATCTACGATTTCAAAATAAGGATTTCATACAAGGTTTGTATGGAGTATGATGGTTAGTGTATTATAGTAGCTGTCACAGTCAGCAGGAAAGTGTGGACGTGTTTAATTTGACTGGATGATAAGAAACGAGAAGCAGGAAATACATTACTGGGGTACTCATCAGTGGAATGCTAGACATGGCCTATTTTTTTCCTGTTTAAAAGACAGAACCTCAAACTAAATACAGGGGCAGTAAGGGTCTTTAATTTCTTTTTTTTTAAAAAGCAGACTTACTGAAAATGTAATCTGCCAGACGCTGGCCATTATTACCATTTATTTATGTTTTATAATACCCATTTGGTAGCCTAGATAAGAACTAAATGTGCATTAATTGCACCTTTTAGTATTGGCTTTTACACAGTGCAGAGCCATACCTGAGCCTGAGAATTCTCAAATATATTATGAAAAAATTAAAATAAAACGTGCCTGAGTTATTATTGGGCGATTTCTATTTAAAAATTGTGACCATGTTATGGCTTTACCAAATTACAGTTGGTTGTATATCTTTGTGTATATATTTTTCCATAGCTTATGTTTGCCCCTGAGGGACAGATTTCAAGGTCAGCAGAACACCTAATACAGTGGCACTTGTGTCCAATATTTTTACATTTATATTTTTTAGGCTCACTTTCTGTAGTTGAGGACAGGTACACAAGGTGAAAAGCTATATGTGTGTGTATTGTTGTTGTTATATCCATGGAGGTAAAGATTTGCTGAAGCAGCTCAGCTTTAGCTGGTCCCCAGACAAAATTCTGAGAGGGAGATTTCCCAAGTAAGGGAAAACCCCAGTATATGTTTTACGAGCACCGAGTAAGCGCTTTAACGATTAATTTAGCAATAGATTTACTTTGTTATTCCGTCCGTCTTGTAATGCAATTGTAATAAATATAACGTGTTATTCGAGGTATAATGTTTAAAATGTAGTTTTTGAATGCCTGTTTTTACTTTTTCCATTTTTATTGTCCTACATGTTTTGCTTCTTCAAATAAGTGGATAAAGGGGTTTACAATTTAGTTCAGTGACAGTCTAGCTGCACAGTTTATTTATTTATTTATTTTTTAAATAGAATGCTTTTTGAATATGAGGCTATTACATGAATCACTTATACAGTAGACCTTAATGTTTTGTCTTTAAAAATCAACTTAAAGAACAGACCTTCACTCCCAGTAAGTTTATTACACCAGCAATAAACAGCTAAGGCATTTAATCTAGTATCTTTTAAAACTTAAGCTTTGGCTTATTTGTTTAATAATTATATTATTTGGAGAATATGTCTGAGAATCCAGCCAGAAGTTGTCTAAATAAGGCCTTGACACGCATTTCTAACACCAGTAGACTTGCCATTTTGGCTGAAGTTCAGACATCCTGCTTTAATTAACCGTTGATGTCTGTCCATTATTTTGGTTTTATCTCCATCGATAAGTGAGTGTTACAGAGTTGTAAACATAGCCTCGGAGCTGTCCTCTGCATCCATCATCTCCTGTCGTCACTATTTGCTTCCAGTAACACCTAAGGCCTGATTTTCCAAAGTAGGTAAAGTGGTTTACGAACGAGTAAGGACGGTTTTAGGTAAAGGTAGTCATTTGTGCAATTTTGTGTGTAAATGTACTCTTATTAAACAGGCTTGCTTATTTATTTATTTATTTTTAAAGTTGCCACATAAAGACTATGTACTGTAACTAACTAACTAAGTAAATTACCTTGTATAGAAATTCAGGACCATTGAACGGTAGTTGCGTTTGGGGACAGGTGCTATTCATTGAATTATGTCACTATTCTCAAGACATTTTAGGGTGTCCATTATCCTGATTTAGTTTATTATATAAATAAATTAATTCATTTTTTATTATATTAGTCTTCATCAGATAGTCTGTTCCTGTTTTCATATTGCAAGTGACATTAGTTCCTGTACTGTTGGAGGACATGATATAACCTCATGTATATATAACAATATATATATATATATCTATATATATATATATGATGCTATAATGAGCTATTTCAGTGGTGGTGGCTCATATCAGGAAGGAGTAACAATGACTCAAAGTAGTTGTATGTCATCGTTCAGCTGGGCACTTATTTTCTGCTGTATCATGGGTTTCTATTTTAAGAACAGAAAGAACATTTGGGTTCGGCTTTTATTAAAGTTATTTATAGTCTGTGGAATATTGGCTTTGAATGCATTAGTTCTCTTTGTTTAAAGTGTTGACAGTCATAATGTGGTAATGCACTTGAGATTACATTTGTGTATATATACATTATTTTGTGTTGGCTTGGAAAATAAAACCTTGTGATCACTGAGCTGAAATTATTTATGTTGGGCTGAAGAGGAAGAAAAATGTAATGTGGAAACTGGCTCTATTTAGGCATACATTTTAGAGGTTTTACTTTAAATAATTACTAGGACTAGCATTCTTGTCATATCCCTCCATTGATTTGGACTTATAGTAACCCATGCTATTTTTATTAACGATCATTAACGTGTTGATTTCAAAACAAGAAAACCTGTCCTTACGTTTACAATTGAGACCCAATCAATGGCAATTCATTTCCGTGTTGAGTGTATAAAAGCCAATTGGAAGATTGTTTTCCTCTCATCCTGGGCACTGACCTTTTCACTGCTGTACTGGTGAGGCTGTAAACTGTCAATGAAATTTTTTTTTAAAGGCAATACCCCTAAGGCATATTATAATATTAACACAGTATAAAGTACAGTAATCCTTACCAGAGTAAGGGCAGGTATGCAAAAAGGCGGGTAAATGAATCCTGTTTTAAATATCATTATACACAGCTGTAACAATTACTATATTCACACAATTGTTGCTTTGAGATTCAGCTTTTATTAGGGAGCTCTCCTAAATCCCTGGTGTAGAAAGATACAGGGTATTAATGTGTGACAGGATAGCCATCTGCAGTGTGGGTGTGTGCATTCGCTGCCAAGGGACAGGCAGGAGATCGAGATGGAGTTTGAAGTCAATACGCCCCACAGGCAAACAGGATTTATTTACATATCGACACACTGAACAGCTCACATGGCACTACCAGCAATGGCAGTGCACGGATCACATACAACACAGTGTAGGAAAACTTAGGTAGGATCTACAATCTCTGAACTAATCTTCTCTGTTCAATAATTAACTAATGTGCTGAAGAGATTGATCATGGCGCATAACCGGTTATGGTGGATATGTGACAGGCGGATACGTGACGGATTACTGTACTAAGGGGATAGGAAAGTTGATGTTTTTACGTGTTTTAAATGTGTTTTATTAGGCAATGCATGTTTTCATTAAGCATATTCATAGTATCATTTTCTGTTTGTATTTTTTTGTGAGAGGCAGGGAGGGGGGTGGGGCTGGACAAAATAAAATTCTGGTAAATGGCATGTCACTCCTGATCTCTTTGACTAGTTCTCACGGGCAATTTTGGGGTATTAGTTAGTCATACTTACCACATACCTCATTCTTTATTTAGATTTTCTCACAGTTCATTTAAATAGGAAATAGGATTTTTTCACCTTACTGTTAGAAACAGATTCTGGTTTGTAATGTAGGAGATTGTGGGGAGGAAGAATAAGTGATTTGCGGCCCGATTCTGAATTGTTTTGAACCTCCAGCAGGAGATAATAACCACGCTGGCATGAGGAATGCGAGCGACATGCCCCCTTGTCTGCAGGTCGACAATTCTGAATGTTGTTCTTGTATACAGTTAACCCTGGCTAGCAGTTCGTTTATGGCAATAAAAAAAAAAAAAGTATTTCTATATTTGGTTTGTTTTGCCATTCATATGTTGCAAATAGTGTTTACCGTTTCCCATCCGCTTAATAATAATAATAAAGCATTGTTTATATTACAGGGCTGAGATGACTTGCATGGTCTCATATAGCTCTTCAACTTCATTCATGAAATAAACACTTATGCTTTCCCCGATTTAGAGAAATTACATAGGCCTAACCTCCTTCTGAACTGCACAGAATTATTATTATTATTATTATTATTATTATTATTATTATTATTATTATTATTATTATTATTATTATTATTATTAATTCTTGGCAATCGCCTTTACCTAGTAATGTGCATATGAACATTACCTTAAAGATAAAATTGAAAATCGAAAGCTTGCCTTAAAAAAGCTGGATGAGTGGATTCATTCTTTTGGTTTCTTTAATCTTGAGCACACAATGTGTTTGTACTGGTTTATAGTACTCGGATGTTATTATTTTTATTAATTCAGCAATATGAAAGCTGTGCTCATGTTTATTTTCTTTGGGTAGTTTTGGGCCATAGAGTTTATTTGATAACAGTATATTGTATAATAGTAATTATGATAATAATAATAATAATATCTGACATCTGAAAAAACAAATGCAACACTTGCAGAGAACTGATTATGCGCAGTGGATGGCCTAGTAGTATTGAGCACTAGTGCACAGGGTAAGAAAAAAATCAGTGCTGTCCTGTAATATATTGCCTGTGTCCTGTTGATTTAGCGTCCAAACAACCTGCAGGATTGTTATAAAAGTAAAGCAAACTTGTAGAGCTGGATCAAGAAGAAAAAAAAAGGTTGGATGCACCTGCTCACTAGACGACAATGCAGCAAGGAAAGTAATCTTTGAGATGTCATGTCATGAAAAGGGAGCACTGGAGGTCATCGGGACATTGAGATGATTCATTGTTGATTTTAATACATTTTAGGTCAATCCTCTAGAGTTTTCAGATGTTTCATTTAAAAAATACTGTGATGTATGTACTGTAGCAATTAGATTTAACTTAACTGGCAAAGTGTTCCTTTATTTGTTATCAATGATAATCGATACATTGACGTTTTAAATCCCAAGCTGAAAACTTCCCAATACTCTTTAATAAGAAAAGTTTCAAGCCTATGCTGTTGAAAATTGTTTTGTGTCACCTGCAAGCCCATCGTTGACATAAGAACATAAGAAAGTTTACAAACAAGAGGAGGCCATTTGGCCCATCTTGCTTGTTTGGTTGTTAGTAGCTTATTGATCCCAGAATCTCATCAGGCAGCTTCTTGAAGAATCCCAGGGTGTCAGTTTCAACAACAGTACAGGGGAGTTGGTTCCAGACCCTCACAATTCTCTGTGTAAAAAAGTGCATCATATTTTCTGTTCTAAATACCCCTTTATCTAATTTCTAAATACCTTTTCGAATTTTGAATGCTTGAATCAGATCGCCATGCAGTCTTCTTTGTTCAAGACTGAGTAGATTAAATTATTTTAGCCTGTCTGCATATGACATGCTTTTTAAATAATAATAATTCTGGTCACTCTTCTTTTTAGAGCAGCAATATCCTTTTTGTAGCGAGGTGACCAGAACGGAACATTTTGAATGACCTTTGCTGCTGCAACGGTGTTTGCCACTCCTCCTATTTTTGTGTTGTCTGCAAATTTAAAAAAGCAAAAGTTTGCTTGCTATACCAGAATCTAAGTCATTAATGTAGATTAGGAATAGCAGAGGACCTGATACTGATCCCTGTGGTACTCCACTGGTTACAAAACTCCATTCTGAGGTTTCTCCTTTAATCAGTACTTTCTGTTTTATATTTGTTAACCACTCTCTAATCTCCATGTGCATGCGTTTCCTTGATTTCCTACTGCGCTCAGTTTGAGAATTAATCTTTTACGCAGGACTTTGTCAAAAGCTTTCTGGAAATATAAATAAACCATGTCATATGCTTTGCAGTTATACGTTGTCGATGTTGCATCCTCAAAAAAGTCAAGCAAGTTGGTTAGGCACGATCTCTCTTTCCTAAAACCATGCTGTCTCTCTCCCAGAATACTGTTACCATATAGGTAATTTTCCATTTTGGATCTTATTACAGATTCCATAAGTTTACATATAATAGCAGTCAGACTTATTGGTCTGTAGTTAACTGGTTTGGTTTTGTCTCCCTTTTTGTGGATCGGTATTACGTTTGCAATTCTCCAGTCTGTCGGTACAACCCCTGTCTGAAGAGACTGTTGCATGATCTTGGTTAGCAGTTTGTAAATAACTTCTTTCATTTCCTTGAGTACTACTGGGAGGATCTCATCTGGTCCAAGGGATTTTTTTTTTTTTTTTAAGAGCTTTTAGTCCCTTTAACACTTCTGCCTCTTAAGCTAAAGTTATTTAAACCTGGATAGGAACAAGTTAACATGTGGGGCATGTTCTCCGTGTCTTCCTTTGTAAAAACTTAGTAATAATTGAATATATTTGCTATTTTTTTTCTCTTCGTCTATGATTTTGACATTTCTATTTCTTAGACATTTTACATCTTTGAATGTTCTCTTGCTCTTATATTGAAAAAAACTTTTTGGAATTGGTTTTAGACCCCTTAGCAATGCTCATTTCTATCTCTCTCTTGGCCTTTCTAGCTTCCTTTTTGACTTGTGTTTGCAGTTCCAAGTACTCTTTCTGTGTACGTTTGTTATTGGTCCCTTTTAAACGCTTTGTAAAGTGCCTTTTTTTCTCTGAATAATTATTTTTTTAAATTGATCTATTAAACCATTTTGGCGATTTTGTTTTAGATTTGTCTACTTTTGGGATGTAATTGTTTTGCACCTGTAGTATTACATTTTTTAAAAAAACAGCTATCCTTTTTCCGTGGATGTTTTCTGTATTTTACTCCAATCTACTTCTGTTAGTAATAATCTATTATGTAGGATGGCATTGTGTTGCTGCAAGCAGCAGGTTTTTAAAATGGAAAGCAAAACAATGATGTACACTTACTGCTGAATTTGAATGAAAGCGTGAGTTAGAATAATCTTGCCTTGAACCATTCATTATACATCATTTAACCTTGATTTATAATTCAGCATTATCACTCTCAGCTGCCTTTTTATCAAGATGTTTATCTTTTCATTTACAGATCGAAAAAGCCCAAGAAGGATGCTGTTGCTGCTGCTGCTGCCGAAAAGGTGAAGCCGAAATTATCATTGTTTGAAGAAGAGGTTGATCCAGATGATGACTTGTTTGAACCAGTAAAAAGATCTGCACCAACAAAAAATGTCACAGCTGGAAAAGGGAGTAAGTGGAATGAATGAAGGAATGAAGTGTGGAATCCCTACCAGCAGCTTACCCTGCTCTTGATATTAGTATACACAGTTCATCATAATTTCTGTAGTAGCTACTTGTGTTAATATACTGTTTTAGTTTTTGTTTTGGTATTCAGAAGCTTCATCGACCGTTAATGTTTCATGGCTTTCAAAATTATGTGCAAAATATGTACCTGCAATGGTAGCTTTACCCTGATGTGTTTTTGTTTTTGTCTTTTTTTCCCCCCTCTAAAGATGTTTTGAAGTTATTTGAAGACCCTGACCTTGGCGGGGCAGTGCACTTAGGAGACTCCCTCTTGCTCCCCACGGCCTTCACACGGACAAGTGTGGATTCCACTACAGGGCTGGATGAAGACACAGAGGAGCTCTTAAGGTATTTGATTGTACTGTTATAAAAATCTCATAGTTTCTTACGTTCTATATGAGCATAGAAGTCAGTCAGCTTTTTTTTTGGCATGGAAATATGATTCAGCTCACAACCTCCACCCCACATATAAAAACCTCCAAAAGCAAATCTTTTAATGTGAGTATCGTACTCCCTTTTATAAAATCCCTGCACGTGTGCAAATGTACATACATTATGTCTTAGTTTAGAGCTTTGGGTACCAGTATATCTATAGAACAGCTTGCCCAAGTGATGAAACTGTGGACATTTTCTAGAACAGGTTATTGATATTATCAGAATATGAGGGTAAATCTAGTCATTCCATGTGATTTTGTCTGTGAGTGACACTCTTAAAATTGTACACCTCTGTCCAGAAAACAGCTAATAAAACTAGGTCTTGATGTTCTATGTACAGTAGAACTCTGCATAACCACAGTAATGCCATGGAGAAAGAAAACCATGCGAGAACTTGTACGGTTGATTGGACAAATGCAGCTGCTTAGTATATGGCTGTTCGAAGTTCTGCTGTATATGAAGGCCTATATCCACTTTAGGGATGTCACGATATTAACTTTTTCATTATCGCAGTATTAGTGAAGAAATTATCACGCTATATTGAGTATCGTGATACACACAAGGCATATTTTGAAGTTACTGCTTTTAAAAAATAAATATCTTAAAAATATGTATTAACCCCCCACAAATTAATGAAACAAATATGATATCCAGACTCCTACAGTATTGCTCAGATGTGCATTATGTAATCCTTTTTCACCTGAATATTTAAATATAGCAAAATAAAGAATAAAATTTAAATTATAGCAAAATAAAGTATCTAATATTGTACAATATTTTGTAGTGCTAGCTATCTGACAGGTTTCTTTGCAAAACCATGGAAAGCTTTAAAATACAAAAAAAAAAAAAAAAAAAAAAAAAACTCACTGGACTTGCACTTCCATTGGAAGATGCTGTTCCCACTGTCTCTACAGAGTGCGGAATGATGATCACAGAGGTGGACAAACATGTTGGATGTGTTTCCATTTTTTGCAGGTTCGGCACATTGGAAAGCAATCCTTGATTACCATGTCGCCTTCTTTCTTTTTGAACCCAAAAAACATCCACACTGATGATTTAGTTTGTTTTTTACTGGTGTAGATAACCAAGTCTAAATCAGATCCTTTAGCACTGATTGCCAAAGTTACGTGCTTTCATTTTTAATTAATTTTTTTTTTTGCTCCGTTGATTGTATTTATTTTGCAGCACTTTTTGTTGCAGTTGCTTTTTCAGGTATGCTTTTCCATGTGCATTACGTTTCCTATCTACAGTACGCAGGATACTCACGCTTCCACAATGTTCAAATCACAGCCAACAAATATGCATTGCTGAGTTCAATAAACTATTTGTGAGGAAAAGTAAAATATTAGCTGTTAAGTCCAAAAATGTTTATTTGATTAAAATTTCAAACATTTAGTCATTTAGCTTCAAACGTTTTTTAGCAGCTGCCCCTGTATGTTTTTAATAATTTTTTATCATTTTCCAAGCAGTGGGGCGCGTCGGATATTTTAGTGAATGACTTTATCCGAACCTGTACAATGAAGCAGTGGTTTTACGGCTGTGTAAATCCATAATACAAGTTAAGTTAGAACACTGCGTGAGTTGTAAAATTCAACAGAGCATAACACGTACTTATTGTTCCGCGTTTCCGATTGCAGGATTTTTTTTAACTGGACTTTGTTTTTTTTTACTGATTTATACCTGTTTTTTATCTATTATTCAATATTTTTCTGGTACTATTTTCTAGGAAATACACTATTTTTTTATTTATTTATTTTTAATTTGGAATTCCCAATTTATTCGACCTAGCTCACCGCTGCAACTCCCACACTAACTCGGGAAGAGACGAGGACGAGCACTGTCATCCTCCGCAACGTGTGCCATCAGCCATCCACTTTTTTCACACTGCAAGCCACAGGGGTTGCTGATGCGCGGTGAGCCAAGGATCCCCAGCCAACCTAAACCCTCACCGCCTGGGCAGCGCTTGGCCAATTGTGCCTGGATTCCAACTGGCAACCTCCAAACTAAAGGGCACACCCTGCACTCCGCACGGAGTGCCTTTACTGGGTACGCCTCTCGGGAGCCCCAGAAATACACAATATTTTGATTAAAATGCTGTTTTATTTTGACTCCAATATTGTAATAAGCATTCCTGCACTGTATCCTAGGATAAGAGGACATTTAGATATCCAGGGATCAAATAACGTTCAAATGTGGTTCTCTGTCATGTCACAAACACATTATCACCTGATTATGTTGGCCAATCAAACTCTGATTATTGTGGCAACTGATGGGCATAGTGACTACCAGCTTGATCAGAAACTGAACAGTAATACTAACACAAAAATATAATATTTTTAGTAGATGAGGAATAGGGAGAAAACGTAAATCAGTTTATGAATATTCAAAAGAAAATGAATCTTTACAAAAAGTATACAAAAAGCAAAAATAGTAGAAGTGGGTCAGATTGAGTTACATGTTTGTGCTCACAATAAAAGATCATACTGAAACATTAAACTAAAACAATAAAGTGAACTGAAAGACAAGCAATTTATTTATGCGGCTTTTGCATGTGCTTTAATAAAAAGTGAGCGCAGAATGACTGTTAATGAGTTTGTCAGAGCGTTGTGCTTTGCTGGACAGCCACTGTTTATTGCAGAGGTATGTATTGGTGACTTTGTGCGACAGTACTGTTGACATCAGCTAAAACACTTTCCAAACACTTCTTAATCGTAAATATTTGACAGAAAATGGTGATGCTTTAGTTGGTAAACTTATGGAACGCATTGATGGAAATGTCCGGTGTGATTTTTTGACGCGTCTCCCAATGGCTAGCATCACCCAGTTCTGTCAATTTTCTTTTATTTTTATGATGTCAAGGTGAATAAACCTGGCCAGTTTTGTGCTGATGTCATGTTCATAACTTCTGTAGATACTATTTCCATCAGCACAGCGATTCGCAAAGTACAGGCTAACTTGAAAAAATGTGACTTCTACTTGTACAGATTCTACTTCATCATACATGCCAGGGACATTAAACTTAGAGAAACCAGAACTGCTATGCATCATATTCCTCGCGCAAAATGTGTGTATGGAAATTTATTTCCCCCGATTTTTTTTTTTCTTTTACAGATGTTTCAATTAAAAAATATTTTCTCCCTATTTTAATATGTGTAAAATATATATTTTTAAAGATAAAAACCAAAAATGCGGAAAACTACACATACTGTATTCTGGAGTGGACTGCTTTAAATCATTATACTGATGCCAGCCAAAGCCAAAAAACGAACCTCTATAATTTAATAAAAAAATTACTTTTTTTAGTTTAAACAGTTGTATTTTTTCAAATAATTAGTGTGTATAAATTACGTTAAAACCATTGCTTCTTTCCCGTAATCCTATATTAAGCATCAGGCCATCTAGCAGTGCAATACAGGTGATTTCTGTGTTTATATCTACCTTCCAGACTCTGACTTATTTACAATACCGTTCTCCCACGGTTATCGTGGTAATATTTTTTGCTATGGTATTCATACCATGACGAGTTAATATCGCGGGATACCGTAATACTGTGACACCTTTAATCCGCTTTTTTACATAAGAGCATAAAAAAAGTTACAAACGTGAGCAGAAGATTTGGCTCATCTAAGCTCATCCGGTTTCTAGTAGCTGATTGATCTCAGAACTTTGTCATGTTGGTTTTAAAGGGTTTTTAAAGGAGCTTCTGCCTCAACATTACGAGGCAGCCCATTCCATACCCTCAACACACTGTGTGCAAATACGCATCCCCTTTCCTGTGTAATAAGTCCATCTCCACTTAATTTCCAACTGTGTCCTCTATTACTGGTTTCTGTACTGCGCTTAAAGAAATAGTTTGGGTTAACTATGGCAACTCCTGTGCATTCAGTGGTTATAGGTCATGATAATTTAAATACAAAAAAAAAAAAACTGATAAAGCTTTAGCAGGGAATGAATGCTTGAGTGAATCACCACTCACATGACTGAACTGTGAATTAACCTTTAAAAATTGTAATGGTAATGGCAAATATAAATAAACCCTATTTATAGTATAACACACCCTATGTTTTATTATTTTTTTTTTTTTTTGCTGAAACTTGTTTAACTGCTTGCAAATGTTCCATAGTCACATACTGTAGCACAGTGTCTTACACCACTCCTTATAACAGTTTTCCATGCCTTGTAATTGGTATTGGGGTGAGAGAATAGCTCAATCTGTGCTTATCTAGGCCTTGCCTCAGTGGGATCACTTACTCACTAGAGCCAGTATTGATACTTGTTTTGTGACTCTGGTCCCCAGAGTGATGTTTAAAAAAAAAAAAAAAAAAAATGGTGTCTTGGACAGCTTTTTGTAACATTTTCTTTCTGAAATGCCAGCTAAATGTTATTCAACTAGAAAAGAACGCTTGTTCCCAATAAGACCAAAAGTCAATAGCAAGACAGCTAATATTTTCTTTATTAAAACATTTACTGGGAGCAGTATTAGGTCTTACTTGCCCATGTATTATGTCTTTCAAACCTCCAGATGTCACATCTCCAGGTAAAGCGATGTGAATGAGATATGGTATCAACGGTTAAATACATTGAAATGTGGTAAAATAAATCCTGCCAAATCTGAACTGTGAAAAGAGCTTGGAATTGGAGGAACACGGAATTGGAGATAATAGTATCAGGTGTAATCAAAGCTGGAGGGAGGAGACAAATCATTGTATCGCGGATGCCACTGAATTAGAACTTTATATTTCCAAAAGTGCTCAGTTTCCATTTAAAACCACATCAAGGAATACATTCTGCTTGCACTGTGGAAGTTGCAAGAGGGTTTGCTGATTCATGACATATTGTTATTTGGTTCTGAACAGACATCTAAAATAAGTTGTTGTTAAGTGCACCCTGCAGTAAATCTATGTGTTATGAGCCCCAAAGCCCTGATCTACAGGACAGAGTGACAAGCCAGACAAACTTTCTTTTTCTGGACTTGACTCCTGCTTTGAGATTTGCTTTGCTGATTTAGTTTAGAATTTTTATAGCGAGATTATATGTTCCAAGGTGTGGTATTTGCTGGCAGTAAAATGGTATATATCAAAACAACCTACTTTTTTTATTGTAAATGTCACAGATTAAACCTTGCGCCAAAAAATACAAAGTCCTGGATACGGTCCTGGTGAAATGGGTTATATAACACACTGCTATAACCTTTACCTTAAGAGGCTTTAAAAATGAAATTGTGTTTATTTAAAATTCCCTTGACATTCCAGAAATAGAACTGTGTTACTGTCAAGATAAATAGCAGGTTTTTATTTTTTACTTACACAGCTGCAGAAATGAACTTATCCTAAAAAATGTAATACATACATGCAAAAAAAAGAAAAGACGAGGAGCAGGAAGTCAGGTTGTACAAAACATGCAGCTCACAGGCGCTATTTATTTTCAGCACCAAAGCAGCTTTATTTCAGTACCATATCCCTGTTTATGTGTTTTTAAGCAACAGTCATGAGGGCTTTTTTTCAAGCGCCTTGTCAAAGACAACTGTTGCCGCACAAACAAAACAAGAGCCTCCTATGTACCCCACATTGTGAAACTTGTAGCTTGTCCAAGGTGGCTGGGCTTTTTGCAACCTTAAAGCTGTACATACTGCAATGGCCAAAAGCATCACCTAGAATTTTAAGATTGAGATAATTTAAAAAATACATAAATAAATAAATAAATAAACAAACAAACAGAATTTAGATATTTTATTTAACATCATGTAATCAAAAAAACTACAAAATGTTGTAACGTGTAGGTCTACCAGAAGCCTTAATAGTAGTACATTATTTCATGTTAGATTATAAAAAGTCAGCATTTTTCAATTTTTGTCAGTTTTGCGTTAAGTATATGGAAAATTACAATGCGGTATGTAGTTGGTTTCATTCGATGAGTTATTTCTGTAGGGTGATGCAATACATTTGGCCATAGCTGCTTAAAGAACTAAGTGCAAATTAAAGAGGAAATGATGTAAGCTATAATAATAATACAGTATATTGAACATCCCTACCCAGGATTACTAACTGTCCTTTCACACTGGGCTGTCACTTTCGGCAGTTTGGCAGCTGTGGCTGTGCACTCTGCAGTAGAGCACTTAGAATGCCTGTAGAGGCCTTTTGTGTCTTCTGCCAACAGTACATCAGCACTTTTCGGCCTAAAAACATTCTAGAATGTTATCTTAGGCCTCAGTGCCCTTGATATTGTCATATTCTAAAAAGCAAGTTGCAAGATACTGTCATCAGTAAAATTGCTTTCCTTTAAATAAAAAGTAAACTGTCAGGGTTCTGAAATACATTTGTTAAAATGTTAGCTAGCTAAAAAATATATTTTTTTATATATATATAATATATTATAATACTATATATATATATATATATATATACATAATATAGAATATTATATATCAAGGTTTTACAAAAAACAATAACAGCGGCAAGTACACCTCAATAATACCAACTGCGGCGACTATTCTTCCGAGGAACTAAATTGGAAAGAACACAACAGAACAACATCCACATATATATTGTCTGTAGTTTATAGAATGATTTTGTTTAGTTTTTCCTAAATGTATTGTAAAGAGTATACTGCAGTGTAGTACTTTGTATGGCCTTTGTTGTCCAATCATATATTCTAGTAAATGTTATATTTTAATCCTTACCATAGCTATGTGGGGGAAAAAAAAAAAAAATAATTGTCTGTCTGCTTTGCACTTTTAGTCAATATGTAATGCAGGTCTCAAATGTGCACTTTTGAAGGACACACATGTTAGACAAATGTTTATTTTAATGTTTTAATGCCATTTTGTATTGCACTAGGTTAAAGAAAGTCTTGCCTAGGCTCTTTTGAAATGTCTTTGGAGATGTCTTCAATGTGTTTCTGTTACTGCTTTACTTCCTAGATCATTTCACCTAGGAAGCTTCACCAAGTGTCTTCAGGGACAAAGAATCTTACTGGCTGCCAAGCATGTCAGTCAGTAGGGAAAGTAGCTGGTTGGTTACTGACAGGAAAGGCGGCCACGAAGGAGTGGATGATTTCAGTCCCCACGTGAATTGACCAACTTAGTGCAAGACAATCTGCTGACATGTATTTAACCTAGTGTAGCTCCAGACGTCATGTTTAAAATGAAAACACGTGTTTGCATTCTTTCTATGCTGCACCTCGAGACCTGTATAGTGAGTGGATGTGCATTGCGTGACAGATAGTGGAATTGTTTTGTTGCCTACAATCACTCTAATCCTTACTTTGTGCCCTGTTGCCTGAGTTACCAGTTTTTTGGCATTGATTCATTGTATGCTGTTCAAAGCAGTAAGTTGCAGAACAGAATTTTAATTTAGACTTTAATAGGAAAGTCTTAACTACTAAGAATTGCTGCCATGTTTATCATGCACCCCACATATTATCTCTTTGTCTCTGTTTTCAGGGTAGAAGACGACTTTGACAAACTCCTCACTGTGAGCACAAATGCAAAACCAAAACCTAAGCTGCTGCCTAACCCTAAACCAGCACTGCCAAAGAAGCCAGCGTCTCTCTCAAAGAGCAGTCCCAACCTGGCTTCAGCCCCTCCACACAGACCAGCCCAGACGAAAGCCGATAACATGGACGAGATAGACATCTTGAAATACATCCAACAAAACGAGTCTGTGGGCAGTGACTCACTGGATTTGTTTTCATAAGGATCAGTACTCTAAATTGTCATATGCAAACACATAGCTTTACAGCTTGTGTTACGAGAGTGTTTTGATCAGAGTCCTAAACATAGTTGAACATAGCAACGGATTGTGAAACACAATATTATGAAGATGTAGAGGATAGCATGATGGGGAAGTAGTTGAATACAGCGTTCAACAGGTGACTGGGACATCCAGGCAGGCTTGTCATTCCTTCTGTTTAGCATCCTTTCCATTATGGAGTTAATACTGTGGTTATGTAAAATTTAAAACAGCTCTGATTGGTGCAAGTATAATTTCTTTTTAATGCTGTGGTGTTTCACAGTAATGTTCAGATTCATTCTAAAATAGGATTCCTTGGTTTTTGAATACGTTCTTACATTATTCCTCATCTCTTAACCTGCTTGCCACTGTTTAACACTGCCAAACAGGCATCATCTTCCAGCTGCTCACAGCCATCAGAGTTTATGAGTCTAGAAGCTTAGTTATACTATAGGAAGCTAAAGATCCATTTATAAAGGTGATTGTCTGCATGATATTTGTATTCTGCTGGTATGGTATGATACATTGACTTTATGAAGTTCTGTTAAGATATTAAGTACAGTTCAAGAATATATACTGTACATGGACTTGCTGTAACTCTGCTATAAGGACAAGAAAAAATTCATTCAAATAAGTACTGGATGTAATAAACCTAAAAGAAAAGCAACACTGAGTTAGAAGAATTGATTAGTGATTATTGTAACTCCTGCACACGAAGAAGGCTTTATTGTCTTCTATTGCAACCTCTGCTTGGCAGACTGATACCAGGCTGGCCTCCTCATGCTGTAGACTCCTCCCAGATTGATAGCTCATCCCAGATTGACATTCAGGGCTGCATCACACATTGAGTCACCACGATACATATCACTGTACAAACTTCTGTTCTCTGTTTGTATTACAACTAAAATTCTGTATCTGGCCCGGATCTGCTGAATTGTACAGCTGTGGCCAAAGATTTTGCATCACCTAGAATTTTAGGATTGAGACATAATTTAAAAAAATTGTTTGAATTTCTGTACATCTTTTAATTTAATCTATAAATTAAATTCATCATGTAATCAAAGAAAGTACCAAATTGTGAGGCGTGTGAGTAAAAATGGATTTTCCAGACAGTGATTTACGTGTAACAATTAAAATTTTATTTAATATTACACGAAAAAAAAAGAAAAATAATAAAAAAGGATGTGAGGGAGGGAGTGCGGGAGTAATCAAAAACAAAGGAACGGGAGCCTCTTAGTCCTCGTCGCGTTCTGCTTTAATCCAAAAAAATAAAACAAAAGGAATAAAAACAGAAAAGAACCAGTTAGTAAAGCCCCCGTTCGTGACACAGTCCACAACAACCAAGTCCTCCTCCAGCCTGTTTCTCCCCGCCTCTATTCCTTAGGACCAACCCCGAACACAGTAGCACGTTCCCTTTAGTATGCAAACCCCGCCCCGGTAGTCAGTGGATCACCAATCCCAAACTGACAGGTATCCTTAATTTCACTTGACTCCAGTGGCTGGAATTTACATACTCGTACTTCCGCCCCTCACCAAGGTGCCGCCCCTCAAAAAGATGACTTTTGTCATGGTCACAAGACCTTGGTAAGGGAAATCCCGAGTTGGTTTGATGCCTTCTACTGTTGGGAGGCTGAATTGCAGACCGAAACCCCTTTGACTCATCACATATCCCACCCCTCAGAGTGGAGCCGAAGGAACACTCGGAAACCTCTAACCCCTCCTTTTCCCCTCCCTCCCGGGAAAAAAAATCAGCGTTTTGATGTAACTTACCTGCACGATGCCTTATTTGAAAGGCGAAGGGTTGGAGCGCCAGGTACCACCGCGTAATCCTAGCGTTTGAATCCTTCATCGTGTCTAACCACTTTAAAGAAGCGTGATCTGTGATGAGTACAAAGGGTCGTCCCAGAAGATAGTATTTTAAGGACTCCACCGCCCATTTTACTGCCAGGCATTCTTTCTCTACCACCGAGTACCTCTGTTCTCTCGGCAGTAACTTCCGACTAATATATAATATCGGGTGTTCTATACCATTTTTTTCCTGGGACAGAACCGCCCCCAGACCAGTCTGCGATGCATCTGTCTGCAGGACGAACTCTCGGCTGAAATCCGGGCTTATTAATGCTGGGGCCTGACTCAAATTAGTTTTAATAGATTCAAAGGCTGTCTGACACTCTGCACTCCACTTAATTTTATTTGGAGCGTTCTTTTTAGTGAGATCAGTGAGAGGGGCGGCTATAGTGGAAAAGTGTGGAATAAAGCGGCGGTAATAACCAGCCAACCCCAACAATGATCTCACCTGGGTTTTTGTGGTAGGTACCGGTGAATCCAACAAAGCCTGGACTTTTGAAACCAACGGTTTCACTCTACCCTTACCCATTATGAAACCTAAATATTTTGTTTCTTCTTTTCCAATAGCGCACTTTGCCATGTTCGCTGTGAGTCCCGCCTTCCTCAGAGACTGTAGGACGGCTTTTAATCTACTCAAATGTTCTTTCCAGGAAGAACTGTATATGACTACATCATCGATATATGCAGCTGCATACTCTCGATGAGGTTGTAATACCCTGTCCATCAGTCTCTGGAAAGTTGCGGGAGCTCCATGAAGTCCGAACGGCATAGTACAAAATTGAAAAAGACCATCTGGGGTTGAGAATGCCGTTTTCTCACGAGAGGCTTTTGCTAATGGAATTTGCCAGTATCCTTTCGTCAGGTCCAAAGTTGAAATAAACCGAGCTCGCCCCAGCCTGTCTAAGAGTTCATCTACTCGAGGCATGGGATATGCATCAAACTTAGAGATAGCATTCACCCTCCTAAAGTCTATACATAACCGAAGTGACCCATCTGGTTTGTCTATTGGTACAATTGGGCTACACCACTCACTTCGGGAAGGTTCAATTATCCCAAGTTTCAACATACACTCCACCTCCCTCCGGACAGAATCTCTCCGACTTTCTGGAATGCGATACGGTCTCTGTCTAACTCTCAGACCTGGCGGAGTGATAATAGCATGTTCAATCAAATGCGTTCTTCCGGGCACGTTAGAAAACACATCACCAAACATTTTGATTAAATTGCTTACCTCTTTGCGTTGATCAGGAGTTAATTGTTCCCCCATCGGAACCCCAGCTGCTGATACTGGCTCAATTGAGGGTCCATAGTCCTCTCCCTCCTGTTCGGGAGATATAAAATGGACCTCCCGTTCTTTCCACGGTTTGAGGAGATTAACATGATAAATTTGATTTTCCTTCCGACGCCCAGGCTGTCGAATCTCATAATTAACTTTTCCAATTGCTCGAACGACCTCAAAGGGACCCTGCCATTTAGCAAACAACTTAGATTCTGATGAGGGAAGCAACAACAACACTTTGTCTCCAGGTCGAAAGTTCCTAATTCTTGCATTTTTATTGTAGCTTTGCTGTTGCTTCTGCTGTGCCACTTTGAGATTGTCATGTGCCAATCGACCGACTAATTCTAAGCGATCGCGTAGCTGTAATACATATTTCACTATATTTTTAGAGTCTTTTGACTGTTCTTCCCAGCCTTCTCTTATGAGATCCAAGATACCCCGCGGCTGCCGACCGTACAAGAGCTCAAACGGAGAGAACCCCGTTGAGGATTGTGGTACCTCACGAACTGCAAAGAGCAAGTAGGGAAGCAGTTTAGCCCAATTACGTTTCTCCTGATCTACAAAGCGGCGCAACATACTTTTTAACGTCTGATTAAATCGTTCAACAAGCCCATCCGTTTGAGGATGAAAAACTGAGGTTCGAATTGAACGGATTTTCAGTAATTTGTATAATTGCTGAATACAGCCAGACATAAAATTAGTGCCCTGATCAGTGAGAATTTCTTTCGGGATTCCCACCCTAGAAAATATTTTAACCAATTCATTTGCTACTACTTCTGCACTCATAGAGCGTAAGGGAACAGCTTCTGGATATCGTGTTGCGTAGTCCACTACTACCAGAATATACCGATATCCTGACTCTGCTCCCTCCAGAGGGCCTACTAAATCTACACCAATCCTCTCAAACGGTACTCCAATAATTGGCAGTGAGACCAGAGGTGCGGGGCGAACTAACTTAGGGGCAGCTAATTGACATTCCGGACACTCAGATACATACTTCCGCACAAGACCATAAACCCCTGGCCAAAAAAACCGGGCCAGAATTCGTTCCTGAGTCTTTTCAGTTCCTAAATGACCTGCAAATGGAATGTCATGCGCCAATCTCATGACTTCTGACTGAAAAGGCCTAGGAACCAATAACTGTTTTACGAGCTGTCCCGTCCCGGGAGCCCGGGTTATTCTATATAATAAGTGCCCAGATACAGAAAAATGCGGAAATACCACCGGTTGTCCTTCCTGCATATCCTTCCCCTCAACATATCTAACCTGTTTCCAAGCATACTGTAATGTGGGATCATTTTGTTGTTCATAGCCCAGGTCAATATCTCGGTCCCAATGATTAGGTACGCTGAGAGGAGTGTCGTTTATTATGTGACCTTCCACATCAGTAACCTCGCAGCCCCGGTCACACTGAACACCTACTCCTTTACCCTGCCGTTTACAAGATTGGTTTACCTTTGAGTCAGACCCCTCCCCTTGTCGTCTCAGAGTTCCCTCATATTTTTCCACCCTGCGCTCTCTCTTTGTTTTTCTCGGGCGGATTTTAGGGTTAAACAGGTCGGATTGTAACGGGAAAATCTCGCCAATTGTTTTCTCCCGTTGTTTAGATTGTCCCCTGGTAGAAACTAAGACCATTTCCCGACCTAAAATACGATCAAAAAACGGCCAGTCTCTTCCCAGGAGAACAGGGTATGGTAAACATTGCGCTACAGCCACTTTAACGTAAGCTGAGTCACCATCAACAGTAAGTCTAACTTTAGTGGTGGGATAAACCCGAGTTTCTCCGTGGATACATGAGATAGCCACTTTACCCTGTGGCTCCCAGGTTACCCCCTCCAAAAGAGCTTGTCGAATCAATGTTTGTGCACACCCAGAGTCTGCAAATGCATTAGTACTCTTATCCCCGACCTGTACTCTTAATTGATAAGGGCCCTCCCAACATTCCCCAGTGTTCTTACCTGTTACTGCCGACCAGGATCTTCTTGCCAGGTCTACCTCCATCATTGGACAATCCCTGGCTATATGTCCGGGCTCATTGCATCGATAACAGACTGGGGTAGAAGGCACCAACGGGGTTTGCTTGTCCTGTGAGTCGGTGACCGACAGGTTAGGGGGGTTTTCTCTCGCCCAAGATGGGGCTAACCTCGACCTCCATGGTCTGAAGGTCTGGTTACCTCCTCTGGGCTTCACTGATGGGTTGGTCCTGGTTAGTTTAGGCGCAGGAGTGGGGTCAGAGGCGGCGCCTTCCTTCGCATCCTCATAAGCCTCCGCCAGGATGATGGCCTTCTCGAGAGTGGTAGGTTGATTCCTTTTAACCCACTCCCGATTTCCTGGCGGTAGTATGGAGGTGAACTGCTCTATAGCGATCTTCTGCACCAGTTCTTGGGGTGTGTGTTCTTCCGGTTGCAGCCACCGGGTGCACTGATCCAGGAGATACTGTCCCGCAACCCGGGGCCGCACCCCCTTGGACAGCTGGTATTCCCGGAAACGGCGCCGGTATGTTTCTTCCGTGATCCCGAGGCGTGAGAGAATGGCTTCTTTTACTTTTATATAATCCGCGGCCTCCGGGGCCATCAAGGCTCTGTACGCTGCTTGCGCCTGTCCTGTCAAACAGGGTGCCAATTTCATGGCCCAGTGTTCCTTGGGCCACCCTGCTGCTTCTGCCACTCTCTCAAAGGTGACCAAGAACGCCTCAGGATCATCTTCCGGAGTCATCTTCTGTAGCTTAGGTTGTGAAGAAAACATCCGGGCAACCGCTGTTTCCGCCGCTGGTGTCGAGATTTTCTCTACCAGCTGACCAAAGAACTGGGCGAGCTGTTCCTGGCGCCGTGCTTCCCTCTCCTCTCGCTTCTCCTCCTGCTCCCTAAACATCGCCAAAACTGTAGCTGGATCCATATCCCACTTCTGACACCACGTGTGAGGCGTGTGAGTAAAAATGGATTTTCCAGACAGTGATTTACGTGTAACAATTAAAATTTTATTTAATATTACACGGAAAAAAAAAGAAAAATAATAAAGAAGGATGTGAGGGAGGGAGTGCGGGAGTAATCAAAAACAAAGGAACGGGAGCCTCTTAGTCCTCGTCGCGTTCTGCTTTAATCCAAAAAAATAAAACAAAAGGAATAAAAACAGAAAAGAACCAGTTAGTAAAGCCCCCGTTCGTGACACAGTCCACAACAACCAAGTACTCCTCCAGCCTTTTTCTCCCCGCCTCTATTCCTTAGGACCAACCCCGAACACAGTAGCACGTTCCCTTTAGTATGCAAACCCCGCCCCGGTAGTCAGTGGATCACCAATCCCAAACTGACAGGTATCCTTAATTTCACTTGACTCCAGTGGCTGGAATTTACATACTCGTACTTCCGCCCCTCACCAAGGTGCCGCCCCTTAAAAAGATGACTTTTGTCATGGTCACAAGACCTTGGTAAGGGAAATCCCGAGTTGGTTTGATGCCTTCTACTGTTGGGAGGCTGAATTGCAGACCGAAACCCCTTTGACTCATCACAATGATATTGCAGAAGCCTACCAGAAACCATAACAGTAGTATAGTATTCCATATTAGATCTCACAATGTCACATTTTTCATTTGTTGTCCATTTTTTAGTTAAGTATCTGGAAAACTGCAAAGCATTATGAAATTCAATACGTTAACATAACATTATTCAACAGGTTTCGTTCGACTTTATGAAGCAAAATTAGTCCATTCTATAGGGTGATGAAAACCTTTGGCCATAGCTGTACAGCATGTCCTTGTTTCTGATGTTTAAAGCACATCCCTGAAAACAGCCTTGTGTAAACTCCTGTGGGTTGTTTCATCACTTCCAATTGCAGCTTTCTAGCTGTCTTTTCTATTTAGTGAATAAGCAGTGTCCTACCTGTTTTAACTTCCAGCATACCTTTACCTGTAATCTTAAAAATAGAGTATTATGCATACTGCATTATTATATGTTTATTAAACAGAATAGCTAATCAAGTGTCAATCTGCAAAGGCAACACAATGGTCATTTCTATTGGAGGTCTCTCACAGAAAGAGCAAAATCACATCAAGAATGTAATCCCCACTTATTGAAGGAAAATCCCCACTTACTATATATGCTGGTATTACCACATCACCCAGAGTCTGTACCCTCCTTGTGCAGAGGGATTAAAGTGCTCACGGGAGAGCTTGTTAATGCAGATTATGTTGTTTTTTAACTATTTTACAACCCTCAAGATTTTTTTAAATGTTTTTCTTGTTTACTAAACAGTTTATGTAGAGTATAACAATGTAGGACACATGATCTGAGCAGCTCGTGGAACGCTACTGTTGTTTGTTTAAGGCTGCAGTGTTAGAATTGCTTTGTGTAGAAGTTATATGTGTGTGCCATGTGCTAGCTGTAAAAATAAATACATATGAATTTTGAAAATCACAAAAGTATAATTTTTTTTCATATTCTATGTTTTTTTCAGAACAGTATATAACAATCACTGTCTTGCAGTAATAAGTTAAATGCACCCATCTAAAGACATGCATTGTATTTGTTGCTTGTTGTTAAAGTAGTATTTGCTTTGATGTATACTTCAGCTGTTATCTTGTCAGGACTCCCTTATAAAAGGGATGTATGTCTCTAGACGTATAGCTCTGTTTAATAAATACATTGAAAACAGGATTAGAAAAGAGCATGCTCTTTTGTGGTCCACTGTCACTCTCCTTTATTGTAGCGTGTGACCTTGGCTTGACATCAATCCAGGTGTTGATATCCAGGAGTGTGGCTCCTGTGACGAAACAGGCAGTCAAGATGATCACATACGTGTTCTATGGGAATGATGTCCAGGGCCTGTGAAGCCAAAGGCAGTCATTGTAAACTAGAGTTTCTTGTTTATATATATATATATATATATATATATATATATATATATATATATATATATATATATATATTATATAGAATATATATATATATATAGTATATATATAATACTGGGAGAAAAATAATTAATAACGCCATTTCTTGTACAATGACACTAATCCACCATCTCCTCACCTCGGAAGTGATATCTAAAGTGTGCTGGAGAAAAATATCAAAATGGAAAGAAAGAGAATAATACCTCCCTCCTGTACATTTGACATTATATATGGTTGGCATTTATTTTAGTTTTATTTTCCATTTCCATGCATGCACAGTAGATGCCTATTTAAGGTTCTTAGAGGGTCGCTGTGGGGTGTCGCAACTCAGTGTCACAGCCATCTGAATCACGTGCTATAGTAACTACTGGAGATAAGAAAATGCAATTTCTGCCTCGCTTCCTATTTTAAACACAGTTTGTCACTACAGCAAGCTCACGCTATGGAGAGCATTGGGTTTTCACAACTTCCAGTGGAGATGTTTGTGTGCCGACCCACTGTATTCTAATCTAACAGATATATTAACATCGTATTGTTCCCCCTCGTCATTTTCAGTGTATTAATGTATCTCAATTGTGTAGTGGATGGGCTGAACTGCTACAGATACAGACATAGTTTGTAACAACACCATCATGGAATGTGAAGATTTATTATAATATATAAACCCTGCTTAATACCACACCTGTTAATGTCCATTCCACTTAGTCACCAGATTGACATACCCTGACCAGACTATAATGGCAGTTATAAGAACACATTGGTTATAATCGCACTGGTTAATATCAGTCATAAAACTGATTCTCACCATCGAGCATGGATAAGTTTGCAATGTGTATGTTTCCTGTTATTACATTTTTTATGATTACAATATGCTGTACAACTCAGTAGGCAGATGTGGGAAAACGCTTCTAATCTTGGTTGCCCAATACAGCAGAAAATACTATTATGCATCATCCAGCATTTCCACTGTTGTCTAGTTATTTACACATCCGTTGTTCTTGTATACTGAATCTATTTCAACGGATTTTCCTTTTGATTAAATGGGAAATTGGTCTGGTGTTACCCAATGCTGGAATCCCTCTCCCACACAGTTCATTTGAACTAGTAAGAAATGAGTCAACTATTAAACAGACAACATGCATGTTTATTAGTGTTACAAAGAAAATGCACAAAACCAAGAATAAGGCAGGCCATAATACCTAAACATTTCAAAACACAATATAAAAAATGTAATACCTGCAGGGACAGGTTAGTTAATATTGTTTTGATCATATACGGTATGTTATGATTTGTTCCCCCATGTTTTTCATATGTTGTGAAAATCCAAATACTGTACTGACAGGATGTCTGTGCTTCAAGCTTTTTCCAGACTATTAAAAAAAAAAAAAAAAAAAAAACAACAATTAGACCATTGTTCTGGTCAGGAAACCTGGCGTCCAGTTAAAGCTTGTCACATAAAAGTACTAAAAAGGCTTGAACTAATGATACAATATCGGGAACAATGCAGAAACACGTTTTTCAGTACAATAGACCATATATCTTTTAACAGTTTTTTTTTTTTTTTTTTTTTTTTTTCTGAATCCCTTCAGTATTTTAAATGCTACAGTTTTACAGCAATATTTTCCAATTGAATTATCAGAACAATCAATGTCACTGGCAATAGTTGGTAACATTTTATATCCATCAATGAGTATGTTTACATGCAGGCTAATACTGAGTATTGAATTCCAGTACCAGGCATGTAAATCAGCTTTTCAGAATCCAGGAGCTCAGTTCTAAATTGATGTTTTTAGAACCAGCAGGCTGGAATACCCAATAAAGTACTGATTTAGTACTGAAAGAGAAACGCGTGTAAACCTGCAGGTGGTATTGAATTGGTTTTTGTGTACTGCACATTCTGGAGTCCCGACTACCAGCAGCATTCAGGATATTTATCAACAAGCAGTACAAAGAAAGAAGGGTCACTGCTGGAGCGATGAGGAGACTACTTAATGTCCTTCTTTAAGAACAAAGTTGCTCTCTCCACTAAGTCCTTTGGATACTCAATGTCACAGTCTGTAGAAATTGGCCATCAATAGCATTGCACTGGATAGAACTAGTTAGTGGAGCCGGCCTTTGTACACACATTCATATTAACGCTTACAGTTACGCTTACTCAATTGTCATGAAAATGTACTTTCTTTAGCCGATAGACTCGGCTCCGCCCGCTCGGCAGCGACAGCGCTTTTCTCTGTGCCGTTTCCGGCTCCGATTGATTTGGCACCTGGGTATAGCTTCGATCTCGGCAGCGACTGATCGTTGATCGTAAAAAAAAAAAAAAACGCATCTGCAGACTGCTCATTGAGCACAGCAGTTTAAAAAAAAAAAAAAAAACTGCAAACATATCAGTGCAGTCGACTGAGTCTTCAGCTGGCTTCCACCAGTGTGACCGGTGCTCAGCTAAGCTGCCCAGGCAGGACGAATATCGATCCTGCGCCAGCTGCCTAGGGCCAGAACACACAACCAAGGCACTGGCAGGTGAGCTGGACTGCTCTCCATGTCGGAAGTTCTCGAGGAGACCTAAGCGACGGAGAGCAGCCCTATCCCCAGCAGAGTCTCTCTCCTCCAACCAGGGGAGATTGAGATCAGTGGTCCAAGAGCCTCCGCAGAGGTCATCCAGGACACCCCCTGCTACAGTGACTAGGGAGCTCTCACGCTCATCTGGGTCACCCTCCCCTACCGCACCTCCTGTACAGAGGTGCAGACAACTCTCAAGGGAAGAGAGATGGTCACCACTGAGGCGGTATCACTCGAGGGGACGCTCACCAGGGGACAGGCGGTACACCGCGCAGGCACCGCTACCCTTCCCCGAGGGACAGATGGTCGCTGCTCAGACACGGCTCCCCTTCTCCTTGCAGACGCGCACCATCACGTTCGCCTTGAAGGTGCCCAAGCTCGGCCGAGCGGCGCTTCATGGAGTTGGCAGAGACTGTAAGGGCTCAGCAGACCATGCTGGAGACCCTATTGAAATCTCAGGGAAGGCTGCCCCCTACTACTGGGCAACTCCAACCCCCACAGTCTCGTTCCCCATCCACTTTGCCTAGACCCCCTAGTCCAGGCCAGCTGTCCTTGTCCACATCCAAATCAGATGCCTTGGACCCAGCCACCTACATCGGGCAGGCCACTGTGGGAGGCTCCGTAACGCCCTTGCCACACTTGTTACAGAGGGAAGAGTTCCGGGCCCTAATGCAGCGTGCAGCTGCAGCCACAGACGTTCCCTGGCTGGCAGAACAAGAGGGAAAGGGGAACCACTTCCGCCAGCAGAAAGGGCACCCACAGCATACCCCCCCATATGCCAGGACTTCCTGGAACTGGTGCGTTCCTTCTGGAGGAACC
This sequence comes from Polyodon spathula, assembly GCF_017654505.1. NCBI lineage: Eukaryota > Metazoa > Chordata > Actinopteri > Acipenseriformes > Polyodontidae > Polyodon > Polyodon spathula. The sequence continues at coordinate 62,728,715 of NC_054539.1, forward strand.
CAGCATCTGCACCCTCAGCCTCCAGAACAGCAGAGACTCTGCTTCTTATTGCAGGAGCCCAAGAAGCGTGCCTAGGCATATTCTCCACTATCGGGGACACAGTCATGGTTTTGGTGTAAGGTTCCACCTTCACCAAGGGGAATAAATTCCCAACCTGTCCGTCCAAGCCTTGCAGAATGACAGATGCGATGCTCAACAAAGCTTAAGCATCAGCAGCACTGTCAGCCTGAGCAGCAAATGCCATGACCATACTGGTGCTCTACCAGAATCAGTTGGTAGGAAGGCTGCAGGTGAGGGCTACACAGGCAGACAGGGGGGAGCTCCAGGCATCAGGCATCAGGGAGGTTGCTGGTGGTGCTGATGGCCGCCCGTCGGCATTTGTGGCTGACACAAGCCCATGGAGACCGAGAAGGTGGAGCTACTGGATGCCCCTATTACACCGGGGCAGACCTTTGGGATGACCATTGATGTGAGCCTTGAGAGGTCCCGCAAGGCCACAGAGGTTGCCTCAAAGTTCTCGCGCCAATCGCCACTTCTTTACAGTTCACGTCGGACGACCCCAGGTGGCCAGCACAGCCTGCGGGAAAAGGGTCTATCGCCCTTGTCTGATCTCTGAGAGGAATAAGAGGTCAGTGGAAGGGACAGTGGCAGCAAGCACACATAAATGCGCAAGAGCTGCAAGCAGTGAGCCTGGTGTTATTACATTTTTGCCAGAAATTAGCGCACAAACATGTGTTGGTACGGACGGACAACACCACAGTGGTAGCCTACATAAATCACCAAGACGGCCTGCGCTCACCAGGCTTTCACCATGCAGCACACAGACTCCTGTCCTGGAAGCACAGAAACTTGCGTTCCACCAGGGCAGTTCACCTCCCCAGTGTGGGCAACAAGGCAGCAGACCTCCTGTCCAGAGGAGCTCCAGACAGCTAGGAGTGGAGACTGCATCCTCAAGTATTGGAGCAGATTTGGGAGAGGTTTCGGCCAGCACGAGTCGACCTCTTTGCCACAGCCAAGTCCACACATTGCCCCCTATGGTTCTCCATGGAGAGAGACGGGGTCGCCCTGGGAGTAGATGCGCTAGCTCACCCCTGGCCACAGGGGCTCTTGTATGCGTTCCCTCCACTACCATTAATACCCCTCACACAAGAGAGGATCAGGGTGGAGAGAGCACAGGCTCTGCTGGTTGCACCCAGATAGCTGAGACATCCCTGGTTTGCTCTCCTCTCTGACATGTTTTCGGATCAGCCGTGGCAGCTCCTGCTGCGCAAGGACCTCCTCAGCCAAGTGGAGAGGCTATTATGGCACCCGATCCCAGCCCAGCTCCAGCTCTGGGTCTGGCCGTTGAACAGAGCCGTCTATTCAGACGAGGTTTGCCAGATGCAGTAGTAGAAACACTACAGTCTGCTAGGGTCTGCCGATACATCAGCAGTAAAAAAACATCTTAAACAACCTTAGTAGACTCATGTTTCAACTCTCATCAGGGTAGCATTGAGAGGATAGCAATCAGGTTATGGTTGTGAACGTGCAGTCACAGAGTGAGATCTTAACCACACTGAGGCAGAATATAGATCCTAAGTAGCCAAAACAGGAAGAAAAAAAAAACATTTCTAGAAATGGCACATCTTATTTCCATCTGGGAAATTCCACTTATAAATGAATAAATAAATAAATAAATGCTCATCAGAAGATTGTTTATTTGTATTACCACTTGTAACTGCTCTGTTGCTCCGTGGTAATTTCATTATTGCTAAATACTATAAAGTACAATAGACCTTGGGGTCTATTGTAAACAGTGACAGATCTAAATACAATACTGCTATACAGTTCAGATAATCTAGCAATAATACTGTGTTATGTGTTTGTTTTAATTGCTCTGCTATGTATGTATCATAAGTATACGTCACTTGCATAAAATCATATGAAAAGGCTGAGCAGAAAAAAAAGTTCTGACTGCAAGGTAAATTTTACAACACCTTCCCTGCTGCTCTAGAAAGAGTGCAAAGAAGAGCGACCAGAATTATTCCGGGCTTAAAAGGCATGTCATATGCAGACAGGCTAAAAGAATTGAATCTGTTCAGTCTTGAACAAAGACGACTACGTGGCGACCTAATTCAAGCATTCAAAATTCTAAAAGGTATTGACAGTGTCGACCCAAGGGACTATTTCAGCCTGAAAAAAGAAACAAGGACCAGGGGTCACAAATGGAGTTTAGAAAAAGGGGCATTCAGAACAGAAAATAGGAGACACTTTTTTACACAGAGAATTGTGAGGGTCTGGAATCAACTCCCCAGTAATGTTGTTTAAGCTGACACCCTGGGATCCTTCAAGAAGCTGCTTGATGAGATTTTGGGATCAATAAGCTACTAACAACCAAACGAGCAAGATGGGCCGAATGGCCTCCTCTCGTTTGTAAACTTTCTTATGTTCTTCTTATGTTCCCTGAGGAAAGGTCATTATTTTTCACGTTTATTTTTTTCTGAATGGTAAAAATTAGCTCAGTCCCCAGATTTAGGAAGTAATGCAAAACTTTACTGCAGGCATTTTGAACTTGTTGATATAATTTTAATTGGAAAGCTCAATCTTTATTTTCAAAACTCAAGCCCTGCTCGGGGGCCTGCCACAGCTAGAATCTGCACAATGTGTGAAACTCAGAAGCCTGAGAATATGGCGGTCTTTATTAAATATTAACCCTGCAGGGGTTCTAAAGACTACAGTGAGTTTCTTCAGCTGTGAAAGTGAAACTGCAGTGAGATGTCATAGCAAGACACAGGTTTTACAATAATTTCACTCTATAATTTCTCACTAGCTATCATCAAATTGTAGGTGTAAGGATCAAGCAGCTTCATACAAAACATAAGAACAAAATCCCAAGCCTCTTAGTGCCACAACTTGCCAGTTAAAACCTCCAAAGCTGTGCTTTATTTCAATAACTCATCACCCCTTAGGCGATGATTACTCTAATTACCCAGAATGATCTTTCAGGTCACTAATGGCTAACAGACAAACAGAAATGTTGCTTTTAGACTATAAAGTACATTGTGCAATACATGCTGTATTAAATAAGTACTTTGTTTTCACTATAAACATTGCTTTTCATAATAGATTATGGAGATGCTGAGTACCATTGCTGTCCCTTGTTAAATATTTAAACAAGATACAGTACATATAGTCCACTTTGTGAATTTGTATTATAATAAGGATTGAGTGTTACTCTATTAGTTTAAATGGGCCTACATAACAGTACATTTTGATATTATAAGTTGATATTATAAGTTGTCAAATGATTAAGATTTAGGTTGACTGGTCTATTCAATTATTCTAAACAATGACTTATTTTAGTGTTAGTTCATTTAATCTTTTCACTACCCTTGATTAGATGTATCAGTAAATGTCGATGACATTAGTGGTAAGTATAACTCTTGTAACTTTGTAAAATACATTATATATATAACTGAATTCAGTAACACATCAAACATACACAATAGCTTTTATAGTATTTACTAGCATGCATTGCTAAAAACCTCAAATTTCACCCTAGATTCTGGCTTTTGGATATACATTTTACATGCAACACATATTGTAAGGGGAATGAAATGCACCTTGCACTGCAGCAAACATGTTTAAATTCTTTGACCACGTGATTCTATTCAAATTCAACCATCATGGTACACACACCTGCTAGACTCTTATTACAAGAACCCACATCCAAGGTGTTCGTAATTACTTAGAATTTCGGAGTTTCTATTCTACTCCTAAGGGCATAATAACCTGAGGTCCAGAAAAAGTTACTGGGCTTGTTTACATGATGGCATTTTGTACTATTTACAAATAATAAGTTTACTTTATTTAAAATAATAATAATAATCATTTATGCAGACTAATCATGCTTGCCACAAACAATTAAACATCCTGGTAGAAAGACTTTTTTTTTTTTTTTTTTTTTATCTCGTTCTGGCCTAGAAAATGATGCAGACATTGTGCTTCTATGGGACTTTTTATTTGAGAAAAACATGCTCTCACTTGACATTACAACACCTAGCTCCGTCTAGGGCTGGAAATTATAGCTAAAGCCAATCAGACAACAAAAGAAAATAAATTATATTATCATAGGGAACAGACATTTCACTAGAGGGCACTAAGCTCAAAAGTGTATTACAAAACAACATAGGGTTACACTATAAGAGAGGGGGAAGGGGAGGAGAAGTCTTGCTCTGAGGTGTTTTTGTTTGGGGAATTGCCAGTTTTAAAAAAATAAAAACATATTATTGTTTATATTTCTCAAATATATAATTGTTTGGGGACAAATTGGTTCCTAATGCTGCAATATGTCTACTTGCTTATGCTATTTTGTATTTATTTATTTATTTATTTTTTTAATTAAGATATAGTGGCTTTTCAAAAAAGGCTTTGTAGTCAACACAACCCGGTGTATACACAGGCTCGAGTGGCTGTGGTAGGCAATGGGGAGAGCAGCACTGGGAAGTGCATGGTGCTGCACCAGGGTGCAGCGTGGCGATAACCTGGTTCTGGACCACGTACAGTCACACAACAAGGCAGGGCATAGCGTATACTAGAGTGGAGCACAGGCTCAAGGAGTTGCGGCGTGATAGACATGAAGAAAAAGTGTACTGCTTTTTCTTTCTTTTTTTTTTAACTGCAAAGGCAGTAATAGGAAAAAATACAGGCACACACACACAACAGTTCAGCTGTGGGGAAAAAACAGTCACCACGCAAGGCGGGTGACCTGTAAAAAAGTATTATTATTGTTATTATTATTATTATTATTATTATTATTATTATTATTATTATTATTATTATTATTATTATTATTATTTTATTTTAACCAAGCGTTCTAAGTAGGCGGACTGAAACAAGCTGGCGGATTCAACTCAACAGCAAGGTCTCGGTGGAGGAATCACACTTTATTTATTTTTTATTTTTTTTTAAATAAAATTTAAAAAAAAAACACATACACGCACACAACAATAAAGCTGTGAGGGTAAATAGAACAGTCACCATGGCAATGCAGGTGAACTGAATTTTTAAGCTCAGTGAAAGGGCAGGCTGAGACAATCCTCCAGAGTCAACGCAACATCTTGGCGCTGCAGGGCCGGGGCCCTGAGGAGGATCGTGTGTCTCTTTTTCTTTTCTTTTCTTTTTTTTTTTTAGCTGCAATAACAGAGTGAAAAACACAAAACAGCAAGTGCTGTAAGGTTAGAAAAGCAGACTACAATCACAAAGCAATGTAGGCTGTTAAAAAGAAAAAGATTAAATGCAGCTCAGTTGTGCAGCGTTTATAGCTGAGTTCACAGAAGCTGAGTTTCTGATTCCAGGGAAGTGGCAAGCTGACTTCCAGCAATAAATTCTGGGGAACTCCAGAAAACTCGAGAGAGAGCTGTTTCACACAGGCTCAATCACAACAACTGGACGAGGGTGTCTAACCTGGACTGTGTGCAGTCACACGACCAGGGCAGAGTGTAGCTTGCAACAGAGTGGAGCACTGCCTACAGATAGGGGGCATCAAGGGCACCAATGCAGTGAGTGTTAAAGCACTGAGGGATAAGCACCGAGGCTCTGAGGCGTCAGGAGCATCAAGGGCACTGCGGGCAGCAAGGGCACCAATGCAAGGAGCGTCTAAGCATCAAGGAGCTGAAGCATGAGGCTGTGAGGCATTGAGATCCTCGAACGCACCACGGGCAACGAGGGCACTGATGCAGGGAGCAAATAAGCACCAAGGAGCCAAAGCACAGAGGCTCTGAGGCGTTAGTCGCACGGAGGACACCGCGGGCAACGAGGGCACCGATGCGAGGAACATCTAAGCATTGAGGCTCTGAGGCATCAAGGGCACTGCAAGCAACCAGGGCACTAATGCAGGGAGCATCTAAGTACCGCAGGCGTCAAGCCCCGAGGCACCAAGGCTCTGGGACATCAAGGGACATTGGGCAAGGGTGTCTAGCCTGGGCCGAGCGCAGTCACCCAGCTGGTGCAGCACATAGCTTATAGAGGAGGGGAGCACAGCCTACAGACAGCAGGCATCGAAGGCATCGAGGGCACGAAAGCACTGATGCAGAGGGGCTTAAGAGTGCTTTTCTCTGGACTACATGTTGTTGCACAACCGGGCAGTGCACAGCTTGCAGCAGAGTGGAGCACAGTCTACAGACACTACTTTGGAAATGGAGCTGCAAGCAGTAGAAAACACACACACACACACACACACACACACACACACACACACACATATACAACATAAAGCTGAGAGGGAGAAAAATCATTGAAAAGTGAGGTTTTTTTTATTTTGGCCAAGTGCACTGAAGAGCAGGCTGAGACAGGTCGCTGCAAATAGCAGAGGAAAGAACAGAAAACAGCAAGAAGCTGTAAGGTTAGTAAAGCAGACTACAATTGCAAGTGATGTAGCTATTGAAAGAAATAATTAAAACAACAGCGCCATAGCACAATGTTTAAGCTCAGTCTTCAGAAGCCAAGTTTCTGATTCTGGGGAAGTAGCAAGCCAACTTCCTGCAAAAATTTGCAGGCAATAAAATTGCAAGCAATAATTGCAAGGGAACTCTAGAAAAACTCAAGTGAGAGATCTTTAAAAAAGACTCAATCACAGCCCTGGAAATAGTTAGTTATACCTACCTTACCTGGTTGTGAGAAGCAAAAGGGGATTTAAGCTCCACAGAGTGACTTCTTATTCCCTCGGTGGACAGGACCGAGGACATCACTCAATGGAGGGGCCTATCGGCAGCTTTGATATCTAATGCTCAGTGAATACCTGACCTGTGGCAGACATGTCCCAAAAGTATTGGTTGGTGGTCGTATTTGAATTGAAATGGAACCCGTTTTTATATATGTAATATAAAGTTTAATAAGAATAATTAAACAGTATAGCAAATCTTTGTGTGATGTAATTTCCAACGGATAAAACGAAATTCCAGCTGGCTGTATCACATCAATGGTTTACTCTATATTATAGTGCACATTCATATCACACAGCTGTGGGGGATTAACTTGTGTTTGAAACCTATATAGATAGACTGGTCATAACATGGATAGAAAATTAAGCTGTGGCCAAAAATAAAATGATATGCAGGGAAAAGATGAACACTCTTTAATTGGCAACAAATTCTCCTGGTACCGTTGTGTACTGGGCATACTCTCTGAGAGGACAGCGAAACATTTAGAAAATAACTACATGAGAAAACAGGGCATACTGTATAGACTATACTACACTGTACTAAAGAATATTTTGTTTATGTATTTATTTATTTATTGCATTTATATAGCACTTTTAATACAAAAGTATCTCAAAGCACTGTACAGTACATAGCAGGAAAAAAAAATACTATACATTTGTAGAGCATGTCACACATACAACTGCCACAATCAGACCATTTAAATAACAGATTAAAATAACAGTAAACAGTATACACATAACACAAAAGCAGCAGTTTTAAAGTTACATTACAAACCACCCAGAATAGGGCACGTTAGCTGCAGTTACAACAAAATATGAATATATTTGTCTTCATTTACACTTTCCCTGTATTTAAACAAGAAGAGCAAAATTTGGCAAAGCAAATGGAGGCAACTAAGGGAAACTTGGTAAATACATGTAACATGTAGACAGCTGTGGCCGAGATAGCACAACAAAAAATCTACCCAAATGAATAGTTTACTGGTGTCCAGTATTGGATTCCAAAAAAAGTTTCTCTACAGTAAGACATGCTAATCATCGCAAACTTGCACACAGGTGCACGGTAGTGCATGGAAAATGTATGATATAAGCTTATTCATAACATGAGGCAAATACATTTTAAATGAGTAGTCTACATTCTGGTTATTAAGGTTGGACAAAGTTAACAAGGTGGAATGAGGTTAGAGAACAGGCCACAGATTCTCATTTCTAAAAGACAAAGCAATCGGATGGTTTCCACAAAGACTGATGCGTGGTCTTTCTAGGGAGTTTTTGAGTTTTTGATCTTGGAGCTCAGGATTGTGTTCTTGGTAAATATTTTCATAATTGAATAAAAATCAGGCTCAGGTGGAATACATTACGAGGAAGAATGCACACAAGAGAAGCTAACAGCCTCCTCTTGTGATTGAGCTTGAAAGAGATAAGTAAAGTGCCAGAGAGAGGCTTGGAAGAATGACAGCAAACCTCATGTTGCATTACAAAAACACAGAGAAAGAAGTGTTGTGATTTGCCTTGCAGTGTAGAGCAGTGTCAAAAACTATTGTAAATGCATGATGTAGTCAAAGACATAGACCAGTGGTTACAGTAAAAAAATATTTATATATAGATAAGAAAAACTAACAAATACGTGTGATTATCCATACACACACACACACACACACACACACACACACACACACACACACACACACACACACACACACACACACACACACACACACACACTGCTGTGCAAAAGTCTTAGACACGTTGCATTGTTCTACTCTGATGCATTATGAGCATCAATAATTTACTCAAAGCCTCCACTAGTGTTTTCTAATATTATAACAACCTTGACTTGATTTTCAAGGTGTGGTATCCGAAGCATAATCAGACAAACATGATCTGTAATTGACAAACCCAGGACTGGATCCAAGAAGCTGTGTAACAAGGATGAGCAATACTTGAAGATAGTATCCTTAAGGAATAGAAAGAAGACAAGTTTTAAATTGACAACAGAACTGGCAGAAGGCACAGGTGTCGTTGTCTATCAATCAACAGTCCAAAGCACCTTTGACCATTGTTCCATAAGTCCAATTTCTGTGTTCTTGTGTATATTATTAGTCTTTTGTTGTTCCCTTTCTTAACAGAGGCATTCTTACTGCAACACATCCTTCAAGTCCTGATTTCAGGAGTGACCTTCATACTGATTTGACGGACAACGACACCTGTGCCTTCTGCAAGTTCTTTTGTCAATTCAATGCTTGTCTTCTTTCTATTCCTTTAGGGTATTATCTTTAAGCATTTCTCTTCTAAGACTTTTATATACAGCATATATATATATATATATATATATATATATATATATATAGAGAGAGAGAGAGAGAGAGAGAGAGAGAGAGAGAGAGAGAGAGAGAGAGAGAGAGAGAGAGAGAGAGAGAGAGACTTAGAGCAATATTTGGAAGATAATATCTATAAGGGACAGAAAGAAGGCAAGCATTGAATATATAGTGTTACTGCAGGAAATAGTGCTATTTTTGTCCAGAATTTCTGCCTTTATTTCTTACTTATTTTAAGAAGCTCATTCCTGTGATTTGTATTTATTTATTTTTTATCTCTAGATCAAGGACTTTGATGTTATTCCTGGGTGAATATTACAGCTCATTCGTTTTTAATTAGGTCTTCGGTGTCTGGCCTTAATCAAACAAATATGGTGGAGATGCTTTGAAAGATTGAAAGTTATTTTCATACCAGGTCTAATAATAGTCCAACACATTTCCCCAACACATCTACCAGAGTTGTAAGGGTTCGTTGACTGAGGTGATGTTCAAATTTAAAATTAGGTCAAAAACAGGTGATCACATTTATTTAAATAGAGAATTATAGTAGATAATCATGTTTTTAAATCTTTAACTTCTAACCATTACAAATAAAATAAAGATTGAGACCTCAGAATGACAACCTGAGGCTCAACATACCTTGGATTGTGTGTTGGCTCACCACCACAGGGCTTCCAAAGAGCTGTCTATTTCTTTAGGAGCTTCAGACTGGCCTTCTAAATGGCAGCCTATAGGAATTAATGGAGTTTTAAAAAGTGATCTGGTGAAATTAAGAATTAAATATGGGTCTATTACCATATCAGTAAGAGTGTGCATGTTTTATTAGGAACACTGTGTAATATTTGTGCTGTAGCCATGGCTGGTAATGATGGGGGCAGCTAAAGGTTCTTTGCAGTAAGACTTGTTCATAGTAAATAAAACTAAATTAACCTGCATCAACCCACATGGCTTGATAGTAATCTGCACTGCTTCGTCCAACCTGGGTCATCTGAAGGTGACAGACATTTTATAGAAAAGCCCAGAGTGCTGTGGAGAATCAATTGGTTAGTAAAGATTGTAATCTCAGCTGCTAACTGCATATTAATATAGATTGTAATCTCAGCTGCTAACTGCATATTAATATAGACTGGAATCTCAGCTGCTAACTGCATATTAATATAGACTGGAATCTGTCACCACAGTGGCGCAAAAAAAAAAAAAAAAGTTTGAACCAAAACCCCCGGGAATTTAAAAGGGCTTAATAAAAAAATTAATCTGAAATGGCCCAGAGAAGCTTTTGCATGGTTCAGTACATGTTTGCAGGCTGTGTAGCTCTAGTCAGCTCCAGTGTGGAGACAGAATGATATTTTTAAAAAGTCAGACATGGTACTCTTTTACGGAACTGTTTGCTGTAGAAATGGAGCTGCACAGATCACTGCTATGCTGCTTGCCTTGCCTAATCTTTGCTGTTTCTTGGTTTAAGGCTTCAGAGAAAGCTGTCGTGGTGAATTAACAGCTTCCTTACAACCAGTTTCTGAAGTAGCTACAATATGGGAGGGTGTATTTAAATTCCAATTTGGCATTGCACTTCTACTGATATCATGCAGCTTTCTTAAACCAGGTTTCCATGAAGTGTTTAGGTTGTCTTGAAGAACTGCAAGTGCAGCCTGCCACATTTGCCCACCAAAAAAACCGAATACAAACAAAGCAAGGTAAACAAAGCCAAAAACGAGACATTGCGTTACACAATACAATAATAATAATAATAATAATAATAATAATAATAAAATACTGTAGCGTTGTGTGAAAATAAAAGCAGGCTCACACGCATACAGTTTTCTGTCCTTGAATCCACCGTTTTAACACAGACAAAAATTGAGAACCACTGTCAGTTATGGTCCACGGCAAAATAATGAAATAAACTAATTATGTAAATCTACCATTACCCTGTTACTCTATTCACTCTCTCTAATCTTTCTGTCGTCTTGTCTTGTCTGTGACCAACTACTACTCCTTCATGCCTTATATGCGCTTCCCTGCCCCCTCCCCCATTATACTCCTTATGGTCTACAAACAGAGCTAAAATCTTGCACTTTAGGTTATACATAGGATATTCAAATAGGATATACAAATTACATCACAACAGATGGGTAGGTAGCTAGTGGGACAGCTGTGTGTGGTGTCTAATCAATAGTAGCTATTTGGATATGTTCATTCTTTTGATTTTCATTAATGGAATAAGGCACACTTAAATCAATGACCCGAGAACAGCCTTTACAGAGCCCCGACCCCCACATATGGCTGATTGATTGAGAATATTTTATGATGGAAATCTTTTGTGTGTGTTTTCCCATTTACAGAGTCTCTGAAAGCACACTCAGGGAGACTGGATGCCAGGTACAGTACAGTAATTTCCATCAAATACCGTCTCATTCTCCCTATGCTTAGAGCTCACCAAAATGTGGAGGCAATTTTTGTGAAGGAAATTGAACATTTTCACCGAAAGGTGGCTTTGAAAATAAAATTTTCCACCTTCAGGCTATGCTGTAGAAGAGAATTGGGGGATTTTAAAAGCAGATCGAACTGTCCAATTTAAAACAGTGTAGCTGAAAAAAATATATATTTAATACATTTCCCCATGCCTTTCTCCCATGCATACGTTATGCTTTATCGTGTTTTATAATGTTTCATGTTGTAGGCCACTTACTTTGGGCTACTGTTGTGAAAAAAAAAAAAAAAACTTTTGCAAGTGAAACTTAGCAGGTAACCAATTATGTGTTATTTTACTTAGTAAGTCTGTTATTAATGGGAAATCATTAAACACTGCAGAGAACATCATCAACATGGGGGCAGCTAACCTTTGATTCATCTTTGAACATTTTTATTTTAAAGCATCCACATCTAGTAAGCTTGTAATAACCAGTCGGCACATTCACAGGGGGCTCATCCCTCAACAGGAGATGTTTGGACAGTATGGAGCACAAAGAAGGTTCTCCAAGATGAATGATGGCACACTGCTGAGAACGGTGCTGCTTGGAAAGATAAGATGGATTAAAGACGACATCGAAAGTGATGGCTATCACAGAGGGTCAGCCATGCTGAGCATCAAAGAGCAGTCTTCTCTCTTCTTTGACTACCATCTCAACGATACTACCAGAGGCTTAACACAGAGCTTGTCAGACAGCAGGCAGTCCTGTTTAAGGGTTAACCTGGCTGGCATGGGTTTAAAGTCATTTGTTTGCAGCTGAGAAGCAGTTAACCTCTAAGCTCTGCACAGGCATACAGTACTCCAGTGTCCTTCTGTCTCACTGTTCAGGGTGAATCTATTTGTGAATCTCCTGGGGCTGCTTTCCAGCACCAAACCAATTTAAATTATGGATCAGCTGTGGCTCCTCAAAGTCTGCTTAACAGTCCTGCAGTTCTGTAGACTGTGGTCACGGTTACTGGTTGGGATGCATTCCCATTAGAATACAGGCAGGAAGCCGACTTGTACATTTCCACAGATTAACTTACATGTTTTACTGCTGAGTTGGTAATGTATAGTAATGCTGGTAAGCTGATTGGAGATACTGTAACATAACTAGTGTATTTATTTATTTATTGCCTTTATATAGCACTTTTTACACAAAAGTATCGCAAAGCACTGTACAGTATATAGTAGAAAAAAAGAACAAACTGCAATACATTTGTATAGCAGGTCACATATATGACTGCCACACTCAGCCTATTTAAATACAGAATTAATCAGTATATACATAATACTAAAGCAGCAATTTTAAAGTTACATTAAAACCCACTAAGATAAGAAAGCCCATTTATAAAAGTTGCGTTTTTAGTCTTGACTTGTAAACTGTAACGGTTCCAGCTTCCCTGATAAACGCAGGCAGAGCATTTCATAACTTAGGAGCTCTACAAGAAAAGGCTCTACCTCCTATATGTAGTAATTATCTTTCCATTTGTTCTGTTTCTATATATATATATATATTTCATTATCTGTGTTCATCCTGCATCTTGTCAAAAAGAGTAGTGCCATTGTTAAGAACTCCCCCTGTATAAATACATTTAAACAAACAACAAGATATCTGGGATTCCATTCCGAGCTCAGAATCTGCCTGACAGGGTGACCCTTGGCAGACTGCTTTATTTTAGTGCGTAATTAACCAGGAACCAGGAACTTGCTTGTGAAAACAGGTTTCCGGAGTCTCTCCAGCATACATTCAAACAGACTTCTATTCATTGCAGTCCTTGGGTTTTGTTCATATAGCATTATTCCTTTAAAAACAAAAAACGTTACTGGAATAAATAATGTTTCCTTTGAACTCACAATGAATCCCTCAGGACATACATTCTAAAAGACAAGTTAAAAATCCAGTGATTGGGGTTTCTGGAACAAGCTAAATCAGCCATAATGTATAATAGTAATAATAATAATAATAATAATAATAAATAATAATAATAATAATAATAATAATAATAATAATAATAGCAATAGCTGAACATTTTCTACAGGAAGGTTTCTTTAGTTAGATTTTACAATATGTCAAAACACAGTGACACATTTTTGTTTTTTTTGTTTTTTCTAAACTACGTACTTGATCCATGTCTACTCCATATCAGGTATTTGCTTGGAAGATTAATGTCATGTGTTAATCTGTACCTGTAGTACCTAAACTCCTTGCTGCAGTTTACAACAAATATATTTATTATAATATATAATAAAACATTTTTTAATTTCATTACATGTAAATACTGTTCAGAAACATCAAGCGTTCACTTATAGCGATCTTGATCTACGCAGGCGTCAAATCTAAGGGGATACAGAATTCTATAGGGTTACAGAAATCTGTGTAACACCAGCAACCTCTTCAGTTGTGAAAGTTAAAAATGTTATAAAATGTTTTGCTCTCAAGTGCGTTTTCTTAAAATTCTCAAAACAGTTGTATCTATTCTGCAAGTTCTTGCGTGCGCTAAACAGAGATAGTCCACTGCCAGGGACATTTAATTACTTTAAGTGTGTGTTCAGTGTTTTTGTGACTATTGCATTTTAAAATGAAAAAGTCTCATAATCTAAAAGATTTAAACATAGCCACAAAGGCTGAAACAATTGCTCTGTCTGAGAAAAGAGAGGCTTACACATTTTCTTCTCACCAGTCAACGATCTCAGGAATGCAATTTAAGTGCCTATCACAACTCACAGGTGGTGTCTACTACTAAAAGAATGTGCACAGGAGAGTACCAGGACATAGAAGAAAACTTACATTTGGTTTGTTAGGTCATTGATCAGGTTACCAGACAACCCAGGAGAACTGGCATTGACCCAGTTTTCAGCCTTAATTTTTTGTCTGTCAAAAACACTAAAATTGTTAAATAGTCCAGATTTTGCTATTGTATTCACATTTTTTAAGTATTGTATCAGTGTGCCCAGCAAGTTAACAGCAGAGTACTTTATTAGGTTGTGTTAGCACCATTCAAAAATAAAATAAACATTTCAGTAGCGCTTGCGTTATCATAATAAAGTGAAACACAAAATAGCACTTAACTAAAGTTTTATAAAGGGCACTGTGACAGGATGGCAGAGGATACTGGCATTCACAACACTCAGAGACAGGATATTTTAGCAAATGTGTGTGTGTGTGGGGGGGGGGGGGGGGGGGTTATTTTAATAAATCAAAACATAAATAAAACTAAGAAATGCCACACGGCAAAATAAAGGGCATGGTTGCAAGAACAAAGATTTAACAGAAATATCTTAACAAAGCATACAAAAATCACAGTCAGGAAGGCAGCAAACACAAAGCCCCCAGCCCCCAGCCACCTAGACCACATTCCTTGCATCGAACACAAAACGTTAAATTTGGCTGCCAACACGTAAAGTCTTGTATAAGAAAATGCTGGATTTAAAATTTGAAGGCTGGATTGTAAACATGATATGCTATAGAAAAAATGTGATACACCAACTTCCAGAGTTGCATCAGTAGTCTTTGCCATATCTGACTATCTGTGAGACTTGCTAAATAATCTATGAGATCTGTTTGAGTTCACACTGAACGTTCACATTCAGGTCAGTGTAAAAAGTACAGTTGTGTTAAGCAATGGTGTCAACTATCATCCTCATGAAAAGCTGACAAGACTGTGAGAATTCACTGGATTGATGGTGCAAAACAGCATGTTAATAATTAATTAAGAGTCATAAGTCATCTTTTTACAAAGAAAAAGTTAAACAGGATACATTGTCTGAAGCACTTTATAATGATTTACATTAATGCACTGCTTGGCTTCTGACGATTCTAAGAAATTGAAGCGATATATTATAGAGCTAACAAACCCTTTCAGTTAAGAAGTCAGTAATGCTTTCCAGTTTCAGGTAGCATTGAAGACAGAATACACATGTTGGAATTCCTGGATTTGGTTCCAGGATACTTCACAACAGCAGTAGCACTTCTCTTAGGATTCCTGGGAGTGGGCTATACCTTTACCATACTATTTCTACTGTGTAAAGAAGTTGGCATAGCTAGATAGGCTCACCTATTATAAGTGAGGACTAGAGACAAGAAGAACCTTCTTTAAGAAACATAGCTTGAACACTAACTTTGTTTAAAACAAACACAATAAAACACATCTAATCTCAGATAAGCAACTCTGCCTTTATGTTTCCCTATTATAGACATTAAACAGTTAAAATAAGGGAAACAGGTGTTTGAACACAGCCACATTTGTCACATCTGGCTTGATTTGATAATAAGCAGCTGTGTACTTCCTCAGCTTTATATATTCTGACACCTCCAGCAAATGGGGCATGGTGCATGGTGGGACTGCCTTTTGCTTTGCTACTGTTTCATGAGTATAACAGCAGTTGGGGAAAATGTATGTCCTCAGGACATATATACTTGTGCAAGGGGTGTTTATGTAATCTATCAGTGCTAATGACCTGCTCTGGAAGGACAACTATTTCATGCTATGCTCAAGGCAGTGTTTAGTCTAGGCAGTGGAAGCATGACCAGTAGATGGTTCAGCATGTGAAACAGCTTGAGCATATCAGTGAGTCAGCAGTGACAGAAAGTGTTGCTTAGTCAACTAGATGTATGACTTCTGTCTTGAAGTATAACATCATTTAAACATATACCTGTACTTGTGTTCTTCTAGCTTCAGACATCTCTCTTATTCGTCATGTTGGTTTTTTTTTACTCTCTTGGGCTCTTTTTTTACTCTTTTTATCTGTCTTTTTCAAATCCCTTGTGATCACAAAGACAGTTTTTGTGAATTGATCTGGTACTTTCAGCTTTGTAAAAGTATTGGGAGAGGAATGATAATGTCAATAGAAAATGCTACTGTTGATATACATTGACTTGCGGTCCTATGTCGGACCAGGTCCGACATTACAATTTTCCCTTTCCAGTCTGATGCCGGACCCTGTCCAACATCATCAAAAAGATGTCAAGCACAGGTCTCTAGTGGTTTTCTCTCCGGAAAAAGCAGAGAAAACCTTTCAATAGCTTAGTGAGATCATTAGGAACCGAATGAAGCCGAAAAAAAGGGGTGTATCTGAGCAATACACATAGCCACTGCACCACGGAGATAATAAGTACACAAACACAGAATATAGCTGCTTCTGCATCCTGCACTCAAAGAATATCATGGACATTTGCAGAGCTTTTTGAGATGTTATAGTAATAAAATAATGACTTGGATCACATTATTGAGGAGTTTGGTGATAAACGAGTGATCAGGAGAGGATTTATCTATCAGTATGCATGACTATGAAGAGGTATGTGAAACATATAATGAACAAGTGGTGGGGCTTGGCAGGAGATGCAGTACTGATGTCTTTTTGTTATGCAATGCCTTTTAAACCCATTTTACTCTGATTTATTTTATTTTAAACAGAGCGTATAATATAAACAGTGCATGTGAAAATAAATTGGACCTGACGTGCTTGACAAGAGCTGAATAAATGGACCACTAAGGGTTAAAGCTTTAACACAAAAAAGCTGAACTGGGGTAATCAAACAATCTGGCAAAACTAATGTATTTTTGTAAATTGTTGCCATATATTATATATAAATAATATATATAATATATATATATATATATATATCCCCTATATATATATATATATATATATATATATATATATATATATATATATATATATATATATATATATATAAATAAGCTGATGATAAGAGCAGCATAACATTGTCAAGACTCCTCCCCTCATTGACATCTGAGAAACATGTTCATGCGATTGTCATGGATAACTTTGTGGTGACGTCAGACCAGGAAGAGACTGACAACAATACTGCAGGTGAAGTGCTGGTGCACGTGTTCATTAAATTACAAATAAATTATTTAAACACAAAACAAAAAAACTTTGCTTTACAAAAACAAACGGCATATTGGCCAAAACAAAACAGACAATAAACAAACACTAAAGCAAACAAGTATCATGCTGGTTTTAAAGCCAGCACAAGTAGCAATTGTTTCTATATTGTTTAGTTCTCTTTCTGTTCTGCCTCTGAACACCCAACCCCCATGAACGGCTGATCCACTCTTTTATACAGCTGTGCCTGGGCTTGATTGTTTGTTAATCATTCAGTCGAGCCCAGGCACATTCTATACATGAGCTTCTTTGGCAGGGAAGGCAATCAATCCTTCCCTGCTGACTTAAAACACCCGTGCCCCAAAAACATTTACTTTAAATAATAATAACACATAAGACAAAATAAACAAAATAAGTACAGTACCCCACCACAGGGATTCACAGCTTCTTCCAGTTAATAGAGAAACAAAATATTTCAGTGTTAACTTTAAACAAACTAAAGAAACTCTCATGAGAATACAGATCCAGATGCTTGTAAATTAGCATTAAAATAACTAGTGCAAGTAGACTAACATAAAATATATACAACTATTTCATAGCCATGCTAAACAAAGCATGCTTGGGTCCTAAACTACCTAAACAAGCTTCAGTCTTTGATTTGATCCTTATTAACAATGCAAACAGTCAAAACATACTGTGATTAAGCTTACAGCCTCCTAATCAGCATGATGTGTCATGAATCTGAAAGATTAGTTTTCCAGTCTCCCAAGATTACTCACTGTTGTCTCCTTGATGGTAGATTAAACTGCCTGAAGGTCGTATTTAATACATGTTACTGTAAAGCACTCCCTCATTGCATACTTTCCATGAGCTTTGTGGAATGGTGTTATTACTCCTCATTTATTTTCAGGTAAAGATTACACTGATTACCTGAAAAAAGGATACAAATTAAATGGTACCACTTTTGACTCTTTCAAAATGCAAGTAAAACAATTTCGTGACCTGTATTAGGTTTATAAAACTATTTTACTACCCAGTTTTTATTTTGCCTTTATTTTTGAAATCACGTTGTAATATTATCACATGCAGTGCTTGCTGTTGCCATACCGAAGAAGCTTAATTAATGTATTAGTGAAAACAATGAGTTTGTTAATAAGTTCAAACCTGAACAAATCCTCAAATTGATCAAATGTAGACACTACTTCCTTAAGTGAGCAGTGAGCCGAGGATACAGATAATAATTGGGCACACTAAACTGGAGAGAAAACCGGGGTAAAAAATTGGAGAAGACTACATTTAAAAATAATAATAATAAAACAAATTTTTTTTAAAAATCCTGAATCTTATTTAACAGGGTCGAAATGACACATTTTTTTCACATTTTAATTTTTGCACTTTTATTTATTTGTATATTTTGATTTGATTTTCTTTGATAGGGCACTTTATGATCAATTTGTAGCACTTTATTGTTGCTTCCCCACTCAGCACCCAAAGCTAATTAATTAATTACCTGGCAATTGAAAACAGTATACTCACCTGACTATAAATACCCCTTGATTTTAGTTTTCCAGGAATGGCCACCCACCGTTTGACTTGTCTGTGCGTGTAGGAGAGAGGGGACCTGAGACGGAAAGAAATAGTAAACTTTGTCCTTGTTGCTGTGATGATGACGATGATGATGATGATGATGATGATGATGATGATAATGTAGTTGGGAATAATGTTTATCAATGCCCCCTCCTCTGCACGCACTAGCTTTTTGTGTGCTGTGTTTTGTGTTTGTTTTTAAACCAGTTGTTCTTTTATTTTCAGATCCTTTTAATGTGATCTAAAACAAAACCCCTGTTTGTTTTTTCTTGCACAAAGCACCTACGTGCTTTTGTAATGATTTGCTGCTAACTCTTTTAATTCTGTGCAATCAAACATGATTTTATTGGATAACGACTGGTTGCTCTGTTCCCTGATTTGTCCTCTGAAAAAGAACTTAAATTCCGAGGGTGTAGTTTCCCTGGGTGGCGTCGTCAGGGCTACTGTCCAGGTGTTACTCTTATACAAATACACAAACCTGCATTGAAATCCTAATTGAAAAATGAAAAGGTATTTTTATTCTTTATGTTGCTGGTTTCCTCCATTCCAGTCAAAGTCTCGCAATACTGAAATGGAAAGGACAGGAAAGATCATTTTCCTGCAAGGAAAGGGAATTTCCCTGCCAATTCACCACCTAAACACAACATTAACACTAATATACCTCACCCTGCCACAGGCTGTTATTTATTTTTTCATTATTAACCTGCGCCTGGTTTACAGACACGTGACCTTTAGCATCTACATTACTAGTGAACAAAACATTTAAGCCATAGACTAGGAGTTCTTAATATGTCTTACTTTTATTTAGAATGCCCAATAGAGTTCCAGATGAATTACTGAACAAAAGGCTAAGACTCCAGAGCAGTAAACATTGGCAGCACAGTTGGAATTGCACATACTGTAGCAGTGGATTCAGTTAAGTTCAGTAACAGGATCTTAAACAATAGTCATAATGGGTTAACAAAAACAAATGGGCTTGCAATCTGAAATGTCTATAAAAAGCAGGCTCCATTGTGTCTACCCAATGACATTGTCATTCAAAGCTGCCAGCTCCCATCCCCTCGCCTCTGCTTCAAGTATCCATGTCATTCACCCTACTCATTTCCTCTACAGAGTATAGGGATGACATGTTGACTTTGACTGAGTGGGCTAATTAGTTTGATTGGAACAATGATTAGTTTGTTGCAAGGCAAGCGCATGCATTACTTTTTTAAAATTCGATCTTGGAGTGTTAGTGCCTTTCTTTTCTACTTATTATAGTTAACAGGCACTGCAATCACAGTGATAGTTAAAGACAATGACAGGAGCTCTGGAGTCTATAAGACAGGAATCTAGAATCAGCTTTAAATACATGTATGGACATTCCACTATCATGTATATAGTTCTTTAACATAAGCTATCTACAGATTCAAACCTTCTTGCCATTATCTGAGAGAGATGGCATTCTGCTATCTCTGCTTGCAGCAATGGAAGTTTATAAATACAGCTCTAGTGCAGTTTTTAACACATAACAGACATTTAAATTGGTTTGTTATTCTAATAAGAATTGTACACAGGGTGGGACAAATCACTTTGTATGCTGGTGGCCATTTGGCCACTAGCTTTCCAAACCTGGTGGCCAACTGAACTTTTCGACTGACCCTGGAATGAACTGCCAGTCCAGCCAGTACAAGGCACTCTGTTCTTTTTAAACAGTGTCCTCACAGATTGGGAGGGAAATTGTTGACTAGGATTAATTCGCTCTCTGACACATTTAACACATTTAAGGCTTTTTCAGCAGCTCCTCTCTTAACTGAGAAAAAAATACAAACATAGTGCTGATTAGTCACGGGGTGCATAGGGTGTGGAATCAGTTTATCATTTATTTGCTGCACCCGAGCATTGAAATCTTGGCCTCAGCCGTAGGATCTGCTTAGAGGCAAAACAGATCTGGATTCTGCAAACAGGGTGAGAAGAAAATGAGTCTCGAGTAATCTGTCATTGGAAGGCATTCCACTGACCCCCTGGAAACTATTCACTGGTGTACTCCAACCACTTGAGGAATCTCAAATAAACCAGCCTGCACTCCCACAGACATAGGGGGTGAAGGTTACTAAGATACTGCCTGCATTTTCAAAATGGTTTGAGGCAGCAGGTGTCTTGCTAAAGATTAAACAATTACCAACTTGTATGTCTTCCATTTATATACAATTTTGTAGTGGTGTAGCGAGGCCTTAAACTGACTTTTTCAGTTAATGTGGAGGTTAATTGCTATTGATTGGTCGTCAATTATGAATGGGTTTATTGGATAACTGCCAATAAATATTTCTTATAGACAAGTATGAGTGCTGAGTATTCTGCACACCCCTACCTTCAATATCTCATCAGAGACTGAGAAGAGAAATATATACATACAATAAACAGATTTAAATAAACATGTCCTTTCCCCAGCTAAAAAGTTTATTGGAAAGTTCCTCAATTTTTTTAAAACAGTTTACAGTTTACAGTTCCTAGAGCTAGTGGTTAGAGTTTCTATGAAATAATAAATCCCTTAATTCCAATGTTCTTTCCAAACATTGTTTTTATTTCCAGTCAGCCTTCCTTCTCTTTGATCTGTCTTCATTATAAGATTTTAATGCATGCTGTTATTTCTTGTTTTCCAGTTCCTTATACAAAAACCTTTTCAGTTTTTGCAGTCGATATAACCTAATAATAATCATATAATAAATAATTCTGGAATTATACAAAAACCTTTTTGTGGAAAGATACAGTTAATTAGGAATTTTTAAATAAATATAATAATAATAATAATAATAATAATAATAATAATAATAATAATAATAATAATAATAATAATTGATTGATTGATATATATATTTTTTAGTGGCAGTAAAATTAAGTTTTTTGCCTCCTCATCCACAATATTATAGCCTTCTAAAGTGTTCATTTTTCCATCCTTTAATCTTTTATCTGTATATTTCTCACACTGAAAAAAAAAGTTATCTCACAGCAAAAGTAAAGGCTCTGCACACTGAAAGTCTGCTGTCTGTCTGCCACTGAACTGGGTGATGCAACCCTCTCCCAATAATGAAATAGCTCTGATCACAGTTGCTGTTAAATTTCTGTTCACAACTCTGCTCTAAACAACTTCCCCGCGGCGGGCTCAAATAATCAAGAAAACTAAACCAAAACTTAAATATCAATTATAAAGAAATAATGTAGATTTTCTAATATTTACAGATTGAAGATAACATCAATACAATACCGTGCAGGCAACATACATTGAAATGAAAACTTTTTTTCTTGACCTGTTTTAAATAAGAACTTTTATAACATTTGTTTTTTATTACTTTATTACAAAGTGGACCTATTCTACAATGTACTGTTCAGGTAAGCATTTAAATATTTAGGCACATGTTGTATGATAATGTGAAGCTATTTTTTCTGCATTAATAAACATTATGTTTAAATCGTAAAATATCTTGAAATACCTATTTTTAGACCATCAGATGCTGTGGAATAAGCCTTTTTTTACTGTGAAAAAAATGCAGCCCTATTCATAATACACACACTAGTATATTTCAGAAATACAAGCAATGGGTACAGAAGTGCAATCTCCCAAAACGTAAAGTCTGGGTTGTTTGTTAACAGGCTCTCTGCTCTGCTACTCAACCACACAATAACGATGCCTAACAAGAAATGTTTACCCATGTTTGTACATTTGTGTGGACAGGACCCAGAGGGATAATTCCTTAAAGCGACAGTAGCCTAATGTACTTACAAAACTTTGACAGTGGTGCGGTGCGAACAAGCATCCATTTCAAGACCAAGGGAAGCAATATGCAGGATTTCTGAGGCACGGGTTCCTATGAGTCACATAGGATACATAAGCTTATGGCTGGCCCTGTATAAAAGTGCCTTTTTTCCTGCCGTGCATATGTTTTAAAAGTCGGGGGGCCATGGCCCCTCTGCCCCCACCCCGGTTCCAGCACTGCTGCCTGGTATTTCAGCCAGATCCTCACAAAGGTGACATGACCTGGGATTAGAAAGTTAAACCATGGTACTCAAAATCTATGAAACATTATTGGACAGTCTAAGAGCTACCCCAAAGAGAAAACAACCCCAGATTATTTATTTTAAAGGCGCTCTTTATGGTGGGCACAATCAATATTTATATCAACTATAAAAATTGGGGAGAAAGACTAAAAGCTCAAATTCTGCATCGCAATATAGAACTGTAAAAGCAGGTTTCTACAATATATCGTGCACATAGTTTAATTCCATACAAAACAAAAGAAAATGCTGTGACACTAACACAATGTTTGGACAATTCATTTACTGCCAAAAAGTAGGCACACACAGCTGAGCTGATGCATCACAAACAGCCTTATGACATGTTAAATTTCTGGACTATTTCTGCAGGGCCAGCAACACACCTTACAGCATTAAAAGAAAGTGAGCAATTGAGCAATGCACATGCAAAGAAAGTGGTTGTTTCATATATAGTAGTTGGATTTG
This sequence comes from Polyodon spathula, assembly GCF_017654505.1. Lineage (NCBI taxonomy): Eukaryota > Metazoa > Chordata > Actinopteri > Acipenseriformes > Polyodontidae > Polyodon > Polyodon spathula. The sequence goes on from NC_054539.1 coordinate 62,752,116, forward strand.
CATTTAATGTTATTATATATGGTGTAAAATACGTCATACGTTACCTTTGGCAAATGTCTGTTAAAGAAAAAAGAGCATTGGAATTTAAAAGACTTACAAAGAATGAGGAAGTGTTAGAGAAATGAAAAAGGTACTGTACTTCACAATTCATTGCTAGCTACTGTACCTATATTTTCTCAGCATAGGTCAAATGTGCCACCCCATAATTAGCCAATGTTTAGGAATAATATTTCATACAAATACTTATAAAAGTTAGAATTGCAAAGATTTCAAATGAACTACATTAAGATTCCAGATTCCATAATCCCATATTGCACAAGAATAAGGAAAGTCAATAACTCCAACCAACTGGAACAAGTCTTACTTGACATGTTCTTAGGCAATGATTCACTATAAACATTTAACAATGCAGCGAATTGACCTGCCCGAATCCTTTTAGGAAAACAAAACAAGACACTCATTACAAGACTCCCTGTTTTAAAATAGCTGTGATGTAAGGCTGCCCCAACAGTAATAAATCCCATTACAACAGCCTTCACAGAACACTCCATTTCCAATTAATGAGAGTGGGTTTAATGCAACACGTTGGTCATTCTCATTTAAATCCTCTTGAGGTTAGAATCTCAGTTCTGACCCTTGTATTTGAGGCTTTTCCACTTTATTATTAGCTCTTGATTCACCTGAGAAAAAAAAAAAAACATTCAGACTTGAGGTGCAATTAACCCAGTGAAGAACAGTTAATTGTTTTTAAATTGCCATTCTCTAGATGGTTCTAAGCAGTTTTAAACAATTATATTCAACAATTCTTAAAGAGTAAGTAGATTCAAATGCCATTATAATTGTTTTTTATATGTAGGTTCTCTTTCTCCAATATTGTTATTTACATTTTCCTGTAAATCTGCATATGTCTGACTTGCATTGAGCTTATAGAATCCTTCCAAAGTTGACCCAAAATAACACCACATTTTTGGACAAAACAGAAATTATATCACAGCAGGTCTATAGCTTTAATACCAGATTTGACTTACTAAGCAGCTGCAAGAATGAGACAGAATGTAATGAGCTACAGAAAAAAAGTTCTGATGTTTAATTCCTTCTATTATCTAATTTCTTTCAAACAGTGAGATTGCAGACAGACTTGCTGCATTCTGCTGCTGCATTACACCCAAATCATTTTAATCTCAAACATTCTACAGCTACTGATGAAAAAAATAAAATAAATAAAATGAAAATTAACCATGGCTGTCTATGGGGTTTGCAGCTGCTTCTGCTAATCTTTGTACCTCACCAGCTGCAGGGAGAACCTTAAAGAATTGACTTAATTAATACAGCTGTCGAATTTTGGTGGGAAATGGAAAATAGTTTTACATTGTTAGAAAAGAGTTGATTAATCTGTTGCGAGCAAGGGTCTTTAAAAGCTAGGGGTAAATACCATGGTTGTCAGTCTTCAGCAGTTTTTACAAAGCCTACAGTAACGGGCTCAGTAATTTAGAGCCAGAGGCCGAGTGGTTGAATTAAATTATTATTACAGCTCGTATAAAACCCTTATGTAGCTCCCCCACTATGGGCAGACTTGACTACACCATGCTGTTTTTATACTAGAGTAAAGGGAACTAAAAATAGTGCATTTTGTCCAGTTAGTATCCCCCTGAATGGCTCCCCTCAAATGAATGAAGTCCAGCAACAAATGTGAGTTTCCAAACACTCATTCAGATGTGATTACAAATGGGACTATTAAAAGCTTTACAAGACATAAGTCAATAACTAGGAGCATAACATTCATCAATCACAACTACCTAACTGCTGATCAAAATAGTATTAAAATAAAAACATTTTATATAGCTGGGCAAATAGAAAATAGGACGGTGTCGTTCCCCCCCCCCCCACTCCCTTCTCAGGCAGTGTCAAGGTCTATGAGAAAAAGAGGACATAATACTTGACTAACTGTACATTCAATTAACCAAAACCAAACCAAGTAAATATGAGGTGAAACAATAGAAAAACAATCCATAGTGACACTAAACTCTTTCAAAATAAGGAGAACTAATTTAAAGCAACAGGAACCAAAATAATCTAAGTAAATCCCACACCAACACCCTGGCTCTGTGATCAAACTTGAAAGGGGGACACATGCACCGCTGCCCACACAACACACCCAGCACCTCCAGGACAGAGATGTGTTGGCTACAAACTACTCAAGTCAGTATACATATAATTACAGCTGTACAGTAAAATAATAACAATGGATAGATGTTTAAAAGAATCCAAGCACACCAGAGGGAATGTTCAGTAATTACATATACTCAAAAAATAAAAGAAAGCTAAGTCTAAAACCAACCAATAGATTAATCTAGCAAAGACAGAAAACTTTAAAAAAGAAAAGGGAAAGAAAAAAACACATTGGTCAGCGACGCAATCCTCAGACGAGTCGCATCTTTTTTTTGTCAACCCAAGTTAGAATCCACACAGCTCACCCTGCAATTACCAAATGCAAAGAAAAACAATGAACCGAACAGACAGGTACCAGTTAATACGAAGGTGCAAAGGTGTGATGCAATCAGCTCACCAGGATAAGCAGGTATATAAAATATTTTCCTGTGTCGTACTACACTTTTTTCAATCTCTTTACAAGAGAATACAATTGTGGCATATTAATAGTTTTGTAAGTTGTATGCAAAAAAAATATGTGCTACTGTTTAGAAGTCAACCTGTCATATTTAACATATTTTTCCTACCTCATTACGTAATTTTCTTTCTATTGTCTGAGTAGTTTGTCTAATATGATCTATATAAATTGTGTTTTAAGTGGATGCTCTATGTTGTCTTTACAAAGTATAGTCCTGATGCATTTCTTTGGGTAACTTGCCGTACACAACTGTTTTTTTCCTCCTTTAACCAATAAAAACAGCAAAAAGTGAAGTTTCTGTCTTTTCTTCTCTCTGTCTCATGCTGGGAAAACCTACAATTCCTCTGTGACCAGTCAGCTTCCTACTGTCAAACTGGGGCTGTGCCTCTTTATACACCTGCCAAACTAAATGAGGTTTTCTAGGCTTTCATAGTCCCACCTGCTACAATCATATGAACTCTGTAACTTGTAAGAACAGTGCTCTGAACTTATACAGGACTGAGTGGGTCCCCATTTTCTTTTGTCAAATTTTATTTTGCTTCTATGGTATTTCATACGTCAATTTGGAACATGCAGATATTTTAGTAAGTGTATTTTACAGCCTAAACTGTTTTTTTGTGTTTTCTATAAACCTGATGATTTAAAAAAAAAAAAAAAAAAAAAAAAGTATATAATTTGAAATAGACCACAGGTACAGCACTGTTCTACCTACATGCATAATATACAATACATTTCCAGTGATTTGTGTTCTTTATTGATTTATTTACTTCTTGATTCTCACTGTTCCATATAGTGATGCCACATAGGTTTCCTCTAAAGAGGGGGGGGGGGGGGGGTTCTTTTTTTGTTTTAGCAAGGACTTTGAAAGACAAATACAGGGAAATTATTTGTTTTCAATAAAACATTAATTGCAAATTGAAGCCACAGCCACAGCTTTGCATATTTAGAGCCCAGAAGAAATTAGGGATTTGTTTTTGACAGTAAGTCTGAGCCAAAGGGCAGTCATATAGTGTCTATAATTCTGCTGTGTTATTTTATTATGATGTAGACCCATTAAACGGTATGAATTTGGATAGGGTGGAGTCACCAGTTGGAAGACACTTTTTACTCTCATACCCAATTGCTCCTTATGGATCATTAACCTTATCTGAACCTGTACACACCTGTAGACAAAAATGATACATAATCAATACATATTATTTAATTAACTGTATTTATGGGTGCACCTCTAATAATTTGTGTTCTCCATGTTTCTTGTTGAATCCTGTATGAACTGTCAGATTCCCTGCTAATAAAACAGTTAACAGCATAACGCATATACCGTTTGTAAATGCACTGAGCTGCTCCGTATATGTGTGGTATTCAGCTCCTTATGACACAGATAATTTTTTTTTTTTTCACAAGGCTGCACCCAAACTTTTACATAAATTAGATCATTCCCCTACTTATCTTTTTTTATGAGGTCCAGATGTACAATGGCAACCCCAAAGCTTTTGTTGTCAAAGTTCACACAGCAATACCAGATGCTGGCATATTTTTATTAACTTATTAAAATGGGATGTATAGAATTACATGCATACAAAATCCCAAAGGCAAGAAGTCTGCAACAGTTCAAAAGCAGGATTTTTCATTTAACCATAAAAAGGAAATATAACCCAGTTGTTGAGGCTAAGAACTACAGTGAATTGTATTAAAAAGTAAAACAGCTCACGCTATGACCTTAGTAAACCCCAGCTTTGTACTTTAGGCCTACCACCCAGCACAAAAAAATCATAAAGTCACACTGTAAACCATTTTAGACGAACCAAGCCTAGAAAATTGGGTCAAGGCATATATTTGCCTAGCTTTACCAGAATTTAGTTGGGGGTCCATTTTACAGTAGGTGAATCCACTGATGTAATTTTTCCTAGTTTAAGGCAAGGTCTGAAATGTTCAATAATTGGGCACCATTCCCTATCACCTTCAAGATAAAATTAGAACAACAAGAATAAAGGCAAGGAGAGTATTATTATAAAGCTGTATAATTCCATGCAGATGGGGTATAACAAATAACAATCATCCCACGCAGTCATTCTGCTTTGGTAGTAAATTGATCATATATGTGGGATGGATTTTTAACTAAAATCTTTTGTATGTATTTAAATGACACCATTTTCTATTCAGGGAAGCAAAGATATTTAAGTAAAGTCCCATCCCTATGTCATTCTTTGTCTCTCTAAAACCATCTATAATCTTACTTTCCTTGGACACTATCAGACTAGTATTTTTTCTCCTCAATATGTCATTTCAATCTTGAATGGGGACTTGCTACAAGTGCCTTACAGTAGACCTGTTCATGTGTTTGTGCTGCAATCTAACCCGTCCCCCACAACGCTCTCCTTATACAAGACCTGTATAGACAGGTTTGATGGAGTTTTTTGTACTTTACACCTATTCTCTTTGTTGGAAGGCAGTGAAAGAATGGATTACCACCTGTATATTATTCAGTTTGAACATGGATTTATCTAATTAAATCAAAACAACTATGAAATGTAACCCTATTCACAAAGCTTTACCTTAAGAGATATGAATTCGTATTTCAGTATTATGTGTATAGAATTTATCTATGGTAAATTATCTTGATATATTGTTTTGCTTTCCCAAACATCTGCCTTTGCTAGAATAAGAACCTGAACCGTGATTTTAACTTTTTTGAAGACTATAATCTCTTCATAAACATGATGTGCCAAGGGGTGCAATAATCCAATGTCCAGGCAATGGTTTCTCTCCAAAAATAGTCTGTGTTTAATAATTGAATGCACAAAACAAAAGTAAATAAATGCAAAAAAAGGTTGCCCCTATACCAGCAATGGTATCGGGAAAGCAAAACATGACGGGTTGCAGTAACAAATAATAACAAACAATAACACTCCAGTACCACAATCCTCCCAGGCATGAAACTATGCTCTAATGAGGAGTGTCCTTTTTCCCAGGTGGTGCTTGGCTATGCTGTTCGGTGCTGTGTAGTGAAGAATGGTGAGTCGGGGTTAGTACTGTCTCTGTGGCTGCAGCTCCGTTCTCCATCCTACTCCTCTGCAACAACAGAATCAAAAACAAATAAATGCAGACTCTGGCTGCATCATGAACATTCAGAACAAGAGGTCATACCTGCGTAGCTGCGTCCCCTTTGTACTACCCAACTCCTCCCTGCAATCAGCTCAGCGCCCCGGTGTAACCAATCGCTGCTTGGTCCGCAGTTGATTGCATATGAATCGTTTTGTGTACTGACAGCTGCGTACTCCCAGCAAGATGGCTGTCTTCCCATTTCCTCCCACCGTCAAGCCAGCCTGTCTATGGGGACGCGAACCACCAGCCTTACACAGCGTCCTTTCCGATCGGGAGGGAGATTTACAAAGTTGATTCTTTCTCTCTTTATCACAGCCCTATAGTTTCTGCTTAACTGTATAGTAATTATACAAAAAGTATGCCATATTATTAAAAAAAGCTTAGTTATAAAATTAGATATGTGTCTTGAGAAGTAATATGCTACAGTACTAGGGATATAGCCTATCTAGGTCTAGTTACCCCAATTCAGATATCTATCTGCATAGTGCTCAAACAGCAATCTTGCTGTTTTGAATGCCTGGCAGCAATTTATCTGTGCAAAACAAAACAGTGCGTGCATATCAATAATTATAAAGTAACATGCCCAAATGTGTATGATTTACAGTCTGTGTTTGATGCTCTCCCAAGATACACACAGAGCAGGGTCTCTAAATACCAAAGGCATTGCTTTGTAGTCTAAGCCCTAAAACTTAGTGAGTCCGTTCCATAGATTGTGGGTTGGTTGAAAAATGCAGAATCCTGTATTGTATGGTAAATTTGGTGAGGAAGGACATCTGAATATCCTTATGCTTAGAAAATGCATTCCATTTAAATCCACCTTGAAAAATAGCTGCAGAGAAGAAAAGCACTAATCAGGCGAGCTTATCTGCCAGAACGCTAACTGATGTTTTGTTTTTTAAATTTTCCTTTAGATACAATAACTTCCATACATACCTTCCCAATAAACAACATGTCAATTAATCTCCATGGCATGAAATACGAATATGTTAGAATATCTCCTGGATGTTTTGTTACTGTCTCTTTTCCATTAGGAGACATTAATTCTCCTGAATCTCGGGTCACACCTTCTAACAGTGTTGGACATCATTTTAAAATATATGTAGAAAGACAAGAATACCTAAAATACTTGTAAGAAGATATAAAATTCAAAGTACTGTATTTGGCCGGCATAAGGTAAAGGAGCAACAAAACATCTTGCAACCTAAATCAGTAAGATCCAAAGCAGTTGTACTCCCCTGTAAGAATAATATACACAATAAGATGAGTTAAAACTAGGCTTTCTCCTCTGGAAACTCAGCTGTCAGTCAAGCTGTCAATCGGTATCTCGCTAACATAAAAGCTCTAAGCAGCCTTTTCAAGTCATCATAATTCTCAAAGAAAGAGTTGCTGTTGGAGCCAAGGGGAAAAACTCCTCTTATCTCAGAACTCATCATGACTGCCTAGACAGCAATAAACCCAAAGCCGGGAGCTATTAATTCCACCCACTCACCACGGTCTAGGTAACAGACAAAGAATGTACATGACAAAGAAAAGGATTTAAATGCACTCTGTAAACAGCTGTTTATGGTTATGGTCACAGGTTATGGTCACAGGTTTCTAGACAGAGACGGTTAAATTTGTCATCACAGTGATAAAATAGCATTTTTTAAACTAAATGTTGGCACATAAGAGTATGCAAAAGCCTGTGTAATGATAAACAACAAAGTAAAACATTCATTGGACAGGAGCTAGCGCTGCTACTGCAGCTCAGTGTTGCAAAGAATACAAAAATGTTTTTTTATTTATTTATTTATTTTTATAAGGAAAAAAATGGTACATTTACTAAAAAAACATGTGCAAATTGACTAAAAACGTGCCATAATAGAGTATGTCATTTGATCCCCATCTTTATAAGCTACTGTAGCAATATATTGACATTACAGCATCATGATGATGACTGTTATTATTATTATTATTATTATTATTATTATTATTATTATTATTATTATTATTATTATTATTATTATTATTATTCAGAATTAATAAAGTGATTGTAGCTAACAAAATACTTTAATCATAAATTGTTTCAGTCTTGCACTTCCATTTACTATTAAGAAAACATATATTGCAAACAAACATTTGAATCTTGAAACGTGACATCTGGTACAACACTAAATGAAGGAAAGCTCTCTGTTGCGCTTCCTGGGTGATTTCATCTCAGCTGTGTCTTCAGGGTCAAACATCTTGCTGGCTGCATAGTATGTTAGGCATTAGTGGCTGGTTGGTTACTGACAGAGAAAGTGGCCCTGAAGGGGTGGTGACAATTTAACTTTCCAGTTGAAATGACTGTGAAAGTGCATGGCATTGTCATGTCACTATGCATTGACAGACATACATACTTCAGCAAAAGTCTTACTCTTTGAGCTTATCCAACCATGACATCTCTATCCTCTGACATTTTTATATTCAGCCAGCAGTAACTATTCTGTGCTCCGAATAGCTGTGAGTTTCCATATTACTGTAAATACATATGCGAAGAGTGCACATAACCACATATCTAATCAGTGCAAAGCACACGCTGAGTTAAAAAAAAAAAATAAAAAAAAAAATTATCTAGTTAATTCTGATGAAAACATAAATGTGATGTGAAAATTGTATGATTTGGTGAAAAATTCCGGAACATATTTTACACATTTTTGTTTGTTTTATTTTTTGGCCTATTTATGGTCTACACCTTGACAGAGGGTTTAATTCAGATGTTCTGCAGATAGTTTTCTATTTTTTTCATCTTAAGTCTACATTTTTAATTATTTACATTTTTTTTCCCAGTGTTTCATCTTTCTCTCCATATCTACGAAGGCTAGAAAAGAGGCATTTAAAACCAAATCATTTTTACAACAATTTCTTTATGTACAGTTTCTGCTCTCTTAGTAACCCTTCACATAAAAATATGATTGCTAATTTAACACACTGAATATTGCACTCACCCAGGGGAACTGATCAGCAGAAGTGGAAGTGTGGATACAACCTACTCAGTGAAGTTTGCCAACCTATAACTTGATACAAATATACAACTAAAACAGTCTAACAACATGTTTCTCATTCATAACAAATCTTTATGTAGTCAATTATAATTTTTTAACTGAAAGAGGAAAAAGTTGTTGGATTGAATACCGTGCCCTATACACAGCGCTTATGGACACATTTGACATTGAAAGGCAGTGGCAGGGATATATGGCTGACAACGATGCCATCAAATTGAATTTGACTTTGCAGCGAATGGAAATTCAGCGGTAACATATTGTATTAAATTATCCTGATATTGTCAAAATAATAGTGTCAAAATATAGTTAACAAAATGAATTACCCTGTTCATGTCTTGTTTATACACGTTGCAGTTGTTAGCAGCTAACTTCATAATAATGACGTACATTTTTTTATTCACCTTGATGGTAGCCTAAGGCTGTGTGCCTTTTCACTTAACATTCCTGCACATATGTTCAATATAAAGATTTCATATCTGTCTGATCACAACAAAATGGAGATCGGGGTAATTCATTTTTGAATAAAATGTTTCGACTGTAGGTGACTGGTTCACAATGAGTACTTCTGTCAAAGAAAGGTTGCAACGAGTTGAAGTTGCAACGAGCTCAGCTCTCCGTTTAGCTCAAGCAATAAACCCTTGGCTTAGCATCAAATCCCACTGTTCAAACAATATTTTAATATAAAACACTTTGAATAATTACAGTAGTTATAGCCTCTCTTTGGAAAATCAATTGCTTTGTAGTTAAGGATCATACATATTTTACCAGACACATTTTTTATGCTGTGAGGGAATCTTAATAGAAATGTGTGGCAGGCTGGCGAGTGGATAGAGGCCCAGAGACAGACTGCAGTTCAAAAAAATATACTTTTATTATAAATAGATACAAAAATAAAAAGGCACAAGGGCCAAAACAAAGGGATTGAAACACAAAAAGAAAGACAAAAAAGCAAAATGTACAAAATAAAGGTTTCCAGGCTGGGCAATGCCTTCACTGGATTTAGAAAATTGAAAAATCACAACCAACAAAACACCAACCTGCTTCCTCAGCTCCCTCCTTCCAAATGAGAAGCAGAGGCCTCCTTTTATGTCAGGTGGCTGGGCGCTGATTGATCGTTAATAAACTAACCCCCTAATCAACCCCAGCCACCTGAACACAATAAACCCAGGCAGGTAGGGGAAATTAACCCCATCCCTGCCAATTTAAAAAGGGCAGAGCTTTGCTCTGCCACAAAATGTTTAACAAATAACCCTCCTTGGAGATTGTAACAGGGGGGGATTGTTACGTGTGTGGGTTGTCGCTGAACAATACTTAGAGGAAGACACAGAGAATTGGGTGTTGACACGCAACACAGGTGAGCAGATTTAATTAACACAAGTGCTGACCCTAGGATACCAGAAATAATAGCTCTTGTGTCACATTTAATAAAGAAAACAAAGCTAACAAATAAAAGTTTGCCTCACAAATGGCAAGCACTAGTCCCGCTAAAAGGAATGTCCCGCTCCAGGAACCTACTACTCTACGCAAAACCCTCTCTATGCACTGTTTGGCATCAAAATCCCTTAAACAAACCTATTCCTGGGCTCCTGTTCTCACGGCGCCTCCTGCCTCTTTGTATGGCCTTGGCTGAGCGATGCCTTCACAAGCACCGTCCTGCAGTTGAATGGTTCCATAGTAGTTAAGGTGATCGTGTGCAGGGGTAGAGCCTCCCGGGTTAGTGCTGGCTCCATAGTTTCAGCTTCCTGTTTGATATGAGTCTGCAACACAACATAAAACAAAACAGAGCAATCTTTCGCTCAGCGCCCGTCTGTATGGCCGTGCAGTAGCCTCAAGCTGTGGCGCAGATGCTTTTTGAGCTCTGCACAGCCTTCCTGGGCACGCTCACCAGCCAATCAGGACCTCTCGGTCAACACAGCACCAGGCGAGCTTACCTGCTCAATTAGTTGCTCCACAACACGTCTCTTGTTGTGCGTCCCAGCTGCTTCCCTAAAGGCACACATGCACTCCAGAACAAGCGACAGAGTCTCCCTGTCACAGAGGTATATAAAAAGAGATGAATAGTAGAACGCTCCAGTTATAGCTACTGTAAACCTGGATGACCTCGATTATGTCAGTAAAACTGAAACGTTTCTGTAATACCATTCTAATATCTTACAAAGTCCTTGTAAACACCCTTTTTAATGCAAAGCACATTTAATTATTTTCTTACCTTCTTGTGAAATATTAGCACAGCCCCCTCCTTAATTATCATAAAATGACATCCACTGACACAGCACTTGGAAGTTTGTTGTAAATCCTTGTCAAAATTAAAAAGGACACAGTCAAGGGATTTGTTTTCATTTGTAAATGTAGCCTTTCATATTGAGCAGCACATTCTTACTTCTTTAAATACAGTTTCACAAAAAACACTAGACTTTATTTTAGTATAGTAGGCTGCCCACAGTAGTGCTGCGCACCACTGCGAAAGAAAGGATTTCTTTATAACATCACTATTAAAAAACATTATGAAAGGGGAGGAAAGTTTGAAAAAGTCGTCAAGACACGAATAGCAGTTGTCTATGTTGCAGCAAGATGAACCCTGGGATCTAAAGGTGTAAAAATTATAACATTGTACTGTACTCTAGCTGAAAACAACAGTACTTCCTCTAATTCACATACATTGTAATTCATCTGTTCAAACTAAAATGACATTTTAGCTGTGAATCTGCATTTTAAGGTTTTAAAGTTGCCTTATAATACAATGCTACTATGTCCAGGCAGGACCTTGATAGAAAGATTAAGAGTACATTTGTGTTATCTGAGTTTGTATTAATAACACCTGATCAATATATATATATATATATATATATATATATATATATATATATATATATATATATATAATATCCTATTATATATATAGCTAAAACAGTACACATCCTAACACATATTTTAATGATTAGTGTCCAAGGTAACATGTACTGTAGTGAATAGTGTAATGTAAAAGTCAGCATTCCAATAATGAGGTTTAATAGAAATAGAACTTTTTTTTTTTAATCACAATCAGTTATCACCTGCAAGTGACTGTGCCAATTTGTGGCCAGACACACTGATGTTTTCCAGCACTAAATACAATGTAAATATAAATATAATTTTCATTTTTTCAAAATACCGGAAAAGATCATTTGGGAAAAGAAAGCATTTAAGTAACGTTTGTACAAATTACCGACAAATTGCTCTAACTATTAAAGTAGCTAATCTGGCTACAGTACAAAGGTTTTCAAAGTTGCTAGCCTCTGAACAGCTAAGGAAACAATTTTTGAAATAAATTAATTTATGACTCACGGAGTGTCCACGTATATGCTTTTGTATGCCGAACAGCTTTATGGTGCAAGAGACATTTACTTCTAAAAAACAAAAGTACAAAAAAAAACCCAAAACACTTATTATGAGGCGCATAATGGAAAAAACGCAAACCACTTCAGCATTTATGGGAGCCACTTATAAATCACAATCAACATTACACAAACCATATACATGTACATCCAAGTTACCAAATGAACACATGAATGTTCATTTGTATAGGATAATAACAGCTACAGTAATTTGGCATCTTTATCCAGCTCATTTGGGATCAGACCCCCTTAATTCAGGATCTCAAATGTAGAAGATAAAAAAAAGGTATAATAAAATGTGTTTAAAATAAATATGGATTGGTGGATGACCCTAGGAATGATGTAAGAGGATGGGAAGAAAATGTGAACATTGATTAAAGAATTAAAAATAATATCAAGGTCTCCACACAGGTCTCCTCACAGGTCTCACAGGTCTCCTCACAGGTCTCCACACAGGTCTCCTCACAGGTCTCACAGGTCTCCTCACAGGTCTCCACACAGGTCTCCTCACAGGTCTCCACACAGGTCTCCTCACAGGTCTCACAGGTCTCCTCACAGGTCTCCTCACAGGTCTCCACACAGGTCTCACAGGTCTCCACACAGGTCTCCTCACAGGTCTCCTCACAGGTCTCACAGGTCTCCACACAGGTCTCCTCACAGGTCTCCACACAGGTCTCCTCACAGGTCTCCACACAGGTCTCCACTCAGGTCACCTCAAAGGTCTCCACAGAGGTCTCAAAGGTCTCCTCACAGGTCTCACAGGTCTCCACACAGGTCTCCTCACAGGTCTCCTCACAGGTCTCACAGGTCTCCACACAGGTCTCCTCACAGGTCTCCTCACAGGTCTCACAGGTCTCCTCACAGGTCTCCACTCAGGTCTCCTCACAGGTCTCCTCACAGGTCTCACAGGTCTCCTCACAGGTCTCACAGGTCTCCTCACAGGTCTCACAGGTCTCCTCACAGGTCTCCACACAGGTCTCCACACAGGTCTCCTCACAGGTCTCACAGGTCTCCTCACAGGTCTCCACACAGGTCTCCTCACAGGTCTCCTCACAGGTCTCCTCACAGGTCTCCACACAGGTCTCCACACAGGTCTCCTCACAGGTCTCCTCACAGGTCTCCACTCAGGTCTCCACACAGGTCTCCTCACAGGTCTCCTCACAGGTCTCCTCACAGGTCTCACAGGTCTCCACTCAAGTCTCCACACAGGTCTCCTCACAGGTCTCCACTCAGGTCTCCTCACAGGTCTCACAGGTCTCCACTCAAGTCTCCACAGAGGTCTCACAGGTCTCCTCACAGGTCTCCTCACAGGTCTCACAGGTCTCCACTCAAGTCTCCACAGAGGTCTCCTCACAGGTCTCCTCACAGGTCTCAGAGGTCTCCACTCAAGTCTCCACACAGGTCTCCTCACAGGTCTCCACACAGGTCTCCTCACAGGTCTCACAGGTCTCCACTCAAGTCTCCACAGAGGTCTCACAGGTCTCCTCACAGGTCTCCTCACAGGTCTCCTCACAGGTCTCCACACAGGTCTCCTCACAGGTCTCCACTCAGGTCTCCTCACAGGTCTCCTCACAGGTCTCCTCACAGGTCTCCACATGAGTTTCCTCACAGACAAAAGTAGGGGAATAATTACTATTACTAATTGTTAATGTTGACTTTTAATTCAAAATAATGCCATTGGAGGTCAGTTTTTGTTGGTCATTGGTTAGTATTTTTTTCCAAAGGAGACTATAACATTTCTTGATAACATAGCCTTGTAAAAAACATTACACTGTGACTGTAGTGCTTCTGTAATGCAATTATAGAATATTTGGAAAGGATAACAACCCTTAAAATCATCAATTAATCTGCAATGTCTATCCTGCTAACCTTATATCACAAAAACAGACTGGTGGGGCAAAACAGTGTTAAACAGTATGGCAGGGCAGAAACACCTTGCTGATAAATGTGTTGCATTGTGGTATATTGTTTGGTGTTATTGGAAATAGGAGAATGTATTGTTATAATTTAAAATGTATTGTTTATTTTTATTTAAAGGGATGATGTGATTGGTGTTGTATTTAAATGTATTTTGTGTTTATTTAAAGAAGAGTGCTTTTTGTTGTTGCTTGACAGCATGGATAGAGTTATAGTCCCATCCTACTAAACTCATGCAGAATATGGCTGTCTCCGTATTAATTAATTTGTTGCTAATTCAGAGATGACCATGTGTATATAAGTGTGTCTGTTTGTGTGTTTGGGGGTGGGTGTTCAGAGAGTAAACAGAGTAAACAGAAAGCAAACAATTGCTATGTGTGCCGGAAGCACCAGCACAGTGCTTGTTTGATGGAGGGATTTTGTGTTCAAGATTTATTTTTGTTACACTTTTTATTTTGCTTGTTTTTGTGAAAGTATTTTGTTTCAACCTTTTAGTTTAATTAATACCAGCATTAGCGCATCAACCCACAGTCCCGTGGCAGAGTCAACTTCCTTGTCTAGGTATGTGGAAGTGGGTATAGAGTTGATGAGATTACGAAGCAAAGACAGACAACAATGTTCACGATCCAAACAGAAAAGGCTTTTTTGTATAATCGGGGTCTTGCAACCGCAAAGAATAATTCCAGGCAATACACAGCAATGTGTATTGCACTGTTCCAAACAACCAGTTACAGTCACGAAAAAAATAAACACAGTAGAGCACATACAAAGACACAGACACGATCACAAGTCCAGAGTCAGTGCTAAAGTGCAAGTGGTGAAATACATTTTATTCATGTACAGTTATGAAGTGTTGTCCGAGTTTGTTGCTGGTTTAAGCGACAGCTCCAGATCGTGTTAGCCATCTAACAAGGACAAACGAGTATAATTAGACACAACAAATAAACAAAATACTCACGGTAAGTTTATAGTTCTCTTTTAGCAGTCTGCTATTAACTGTAATAAAAGGAACAGATCACCTAGCCATGTCCTCTTTTGTACCGTCAGTCACGTCCCCTTAGTTAGCGAGTGCAACTGTTTCTCTTCCAATCCGTGGTTGACCCATTGCTTCTGGGGTGATGACTTGGTGTACTGTATCTCCGGTGTACTTGCTGTACTGTATGGCCTACTTTCACCTTTCCAGGATTCATTCATTCTATAACCAGGATTCATTCTTTCTCAACACAATATGCCACCACTCAGCCGTCCTTCCACAGTTTTAAGATTATATTGCAAACTGATTTCTATCATCAGGCTAAAGAGCATCTTTTAATGAAAAAAATGTACTGATCAATGATTTTATAATGTAATTTCAGCACTGAAGTTTATCAGCAGCTGTTCCTAAAGTAGTGTCATTTGTTTTTTAAATGCTATCAGGGTAAACTGTGTAAGGATCAGGGTTAACCATGTAAGGTGACAGTGAATCCGCTGACAGCTAAGCTT
Organism: Polyodon spathula; assembly: GCF_017654505.1. Taxonomy (NCBI): domain Eukaryota; kingdom Metazoa; phylum Chordata; class Actinopteri; order Acipenseriformes; family Polyodontidae; genus Polyodon; species Polyodon spathula. The sequence continues at coordinate 62,767,643 of NC_054539.1, forward strand.
GGCTATGCCGGTAACCAAAGTACTACCAGTTCTCACTTTTACATGCTTCGAGGCAAGTCAAATGCCAAACATGTGTCTCCTTAAATCAAAGGGTATATCTGTAAACATAACTGAGAGTCAGAGAAAGATAATTCACTCAGGAATGTGGTCTTTCTGCTATCAAATCTAAACATCACCCAGCGACTATGAGCTTGAACTGCCTGCTGACTTAGCTTGATAAATAACTGTCTGTTATTAAGCTCATTTGATGGCATGTCAAGAGTGCTGACATTACAGTTTGAAAAAAAAAAAGACAATTCCACAACAGGAAGTTAATCTGCAATGTGGAAGCCCTGGCCCATATCTATAAAAGGAAGCAGGCTGCTAAACAAATCAAACATTGTCCATCGGGGTTGTGGGGAACAAAATTCTCATGTGGGTAAAAGTCTGCCAATCAAACGAAAGCAGGGATATTTGAACCATTAGAGCCAGGTTAACAGCTTTCATTCTTAGCCTGAGAGATTTTCACAGTGATGGTTTATAACGGCTATATGACTGTATTAATTAAACATTAATAGCAGTAATGTTTGAACTACATTTAATTTGCTACCACGCTTTGCTTTAAGAATATGGCTGCATTATGTGTATTTGTTCTTTTATTAAAGGGTTAGAGAACACCATCTAATATAATTAAGTGATGTTACTGCCTCCTAAGTATTCCTGCGGATTCATCTTTCAGCACATTTGTTTGGATATTTAATTTCTGCTCCCAGAACAATTCCACTGTGTTCGAAAAGTATTATCCTCTGATAACTCCTCTTTATTGCTGGCTGCAGTGCAAGGAAATATAAAAGAAAATGTATTGATGACCTTGTTTTTCATTTTCATGATCTTTTCAAGTACACAGCAATAAGCTATGTAAGGTACAAGAAGTACAATAACTTGTCTGATAACACTTCACAAACTGTACAAAGAGATAGCAACATAGAAGAATGATCAGTCATTTTGTTCCGCCTGTACCATATTCTCTCGTTGGAGCTTATACTCTACTGCATAAGGAAACATGATCTGATATGTCTGTCTGTTTGTTTGTTGTTTTTCTTTATCCATAAAAGGCTGGTTTCACATGCCCTGATTACTACTGATTGGACTACCTAATGTTACTTCAGGTAAGGTAGTCCAAGAATACTGCTAATCATGGTATGTGAAACTGAAAGACATTAAAATGAAGCATACCTCATTAATACTGACAGACTACTGTTTACATCCTACAAATTGACAGAGGTTTATTTTTGAGAAATCGGATATTTTACACTAAGTTTTCAGCCAAATTCTTCCTGATCCTTTCCGTTATCCCTGGTCTTAAGCAATAACCACACCCAGAAGTAATGTCACTGCTGTGCTGTGAAATATTGTATCATGGCTTTGAGGCGGGTCTGTTTCTTTATTTATTTATTTTTATTTACATTTAATTGTTATTGCACCAAAGGGCAGAAGATAAGACACATGTTTTCAAGTTACAACTTATGTTCAATACAGGACAACTTGGAGGTCAATGGAAGCATTTCAGTTCGATTTTAATTGACTCCTAACAGTGGAAAGAAAGTGGGAGACACACACTATTACTACATGCAGGAGGATACATCTGCTATTTACTGAGCAAGGCATCCATGAACACATGCTAACACATGCTCTCTTGCTTCAGAAGTCAGTCTTTTTTCCAGCATTACTTGCTATATCTGATACATTCACTGTGGTTAAGTATACTCTTGTTGCACACTAATTGCACTCATTCAAGTAACACTCAAGTAAACATTAGCATATCCTGTATTAAAGATCAAACTCTGGAGCTGGAATTTCACAACTATAATATCCCACAGGACACTGAGGTGTTTCACAAATCAGCCTGATGAATTAGTAAACAGAACCACTCATATCCCGGTGACAGCCAGTTATATTATGTGCAAATTCAAGAGACAGGAGCAAGGGCTGCGTGGCGGAGATAGTAGGAGAGAAGTGCTTTGTAATTTAGAAATTGCTTTGATAGTACATGGTTTTCCCCTTGGCTCGCAGAGAGCCACCCTCGAGGAGGTGAGACTTAACCAATCGGCCTACAAGGCTGGGAAGCAACTGTTACTTCCCCCAAGTGGAACCTAGAGGTGAGAGAATGGGAGAACAAAAGAGTTATGATAGGTCTGGCCTGGGGTCCCCTTGGGTTTGCTGAAAACAAGGCCAGCGCGGCTAGGCCTTTAAGGTTGGGAAGTGAGCTTATTTTCACCCCAGAGGGAGACTGTTGCAGAGGTGGAGCATAATAGAGGAGGAAAGCATAGTGGAGGAGGAGAGGATGTTGGTGGAAAACAATAAAATGCAAGACTGAGAACAATGCATGACTTGGGCTTTAAATAGTGGTTTAGCAGATATTATTGGCCTTTGCTTCTGACCACAAGAGACTTAATCTAATTTAATGTAAATGTAGACACTTAGTTTTTTTTTTTTTGTTTTGTTTTGTTTTTTTTTACTGTTCACCAGATGAACGGTCCCCATAAAAAAACTACTCTTTCTTAACTACTGCAATATTTTGAGACCACAGCAACTTTTCAGCCATGCTGCTCATATTGTTAATCACCCAATTAGCTTGTCCAAGCTTTAGTAAAGTGCATCACTTATTTAGTCTTTATCTTCTACTGTCTCTTTTGAAGATGTTAATGAAAAACATGTGCTTAATTAGAAGAAGCCCATTTTTTTTCTCTAATGCCCCTTTCAGTGTTGTGATTTTGGCATGGAATACTACAAGTTCAAATTTTCAGTAACTGAAACACACCAAAGAGACTAGGTTTGTATTAATCACACAGTTAAGTCTGGCAGTCGTCAGTGAGAGCCATAGCTGTCTGGCAGGGAAATATTCTACAGAAATCCACAACTACCTAGGTCAAAAAAGGGGCAGGTCAGAGGTTAAGTGGCTGTGCTAAATCTACAATGTTCCCAGTTAACTGACCATAACACAAACATCACTGAACATGGGCTTGACTTTCTGATTGACCAACTGGGCGCTAGTCTCTGACATTTTTTCTTTTCTTCTGTGTATTAAAATTCCTGAAATTCTTACTGGTTGTTGTGACTACATCCAATACTATACAAAGAAGAATGTTTTAAATTAAATATATGGAAGGAAGCCGCCAGTATAGGCGACACTTGGTGCTGACTTCCTATAGATTATTGAACCAGATTTTTTTCCTAAATACTTCAAAGATAAAAATAATAAAAACTATAATGTAAAGCTTATAAGAATGTAGGTCAGGTAGACAAATGTTTTGGCTAGCACCTTCATCACTGAAAGAACTTGAGTTTTTAGAAGTTTTATCTCTGAGATTGAGTTTCTTTTTAAAGTTATTGATAAACAATAAAATAACTCTTGGTTGGTAGCAGGGTCTGTTTAAACCCAAAAGCTCTGTTTGCTATGTGCCACAGGCCCACAGCCTTACCACACACACACACCACACACACACACACACCACACACACACACACATATAGATATATATATATATATAAATATAGTAAATGGATGGGTAATTAAAAAATGGAAAAAGGCATTGTAAACAAACTGGTTGGTAAACAAAGTAATTAATATAACATCTTTGGGATCAAAACTAAAGATGGGGTTAATGAATACACCTGTTATTGATACTGGTTTGTAAATAAGGCAGATTAAAAGGAATTAATCTCGGTTTACAAAAATAAAAGTTCTTAATGGTGCGATACAATAATTGGGGCTCCAGGTTTGTTTAATATACTAATTAGCGGATTAATTAATAATGTTTAAAAGGGTGTGAGTGTCTGTGTTTCATGTGGGTGATAGTAGGAGTTTGGTTTGGAGAGTTGGAGAGCAAACGGATTATTATGAGACTGGAAAAACAAATTATTGGAAATGGTATTTGGGATCACGATTTGGATTGTGAATTGGTTTTGACGACAAGGGAACAGGCTTAGCCTGCCTCGTTATTAGTTAGAGAAAGAACTGTTTAGCTAGGGCCCGAGAACGGGTTAGGTTTTGTTTTTTTTATTTTTCTTTTTAATATTGTAAACAATAAAGACACACTAAGGCGTTTCTTGGCACCCTGTGTTTAAAACGTTTATTTGAAGAAGGAAAACAAATTATTTCTGTTTCGTTTTGCTTTACCTAGATTATTTATATTATTTATTACTATTTTATTATATTTATATCATTTAAGTATTGTTACATTCCCTCTCTATCTTTTCTAATATTTAATTATTCTACTTTATGATTTTATTAATACATTTATATTTATATATTTATATTATATAATTAATTTTTTTAATATCTATCTAATAATCTATCTATCTATCCTATGTTATAGTATTATATATATATAGATAATCAATATATATATATATAATATTGTAAACATAATTGATAATGAACTGTTCTGATATTTGATGCCTCAATTTGAATGTCACAAAGAAATAAAACAACTTTTTTTTATAAACATTAGGGCAATTTCCATAGAAAGAAAAGTAAGTCTCACCTTTTTCTCACTCTATTTTAGTAGTACTTTCGGGTTGTGTGTGTTTCCCTATAGTTTTCTTTTAGCTAGAGAAATTCTCCTTCCAAATGCAAATGACCTAATTAAAGGTATTTTATTTACGGGTTAGGTTATCCTTTCTGTCTGAATCTTAAAATGTGGTTCTTGTGAGACGACTGATAGCAGGTACAGCTTTCTTAAACTGGGTTTCGGTGGGTGAACTCTTAAGATGTTAAAACCCACTACTGTCAAGCCTGTAATGTAATAAAAAAAAACATGTTATTATTATATATATTATTATTATAGTATATAGTTCTATATTATATTATTATTTATTATTATTATTAATTGGTCATTTAGGAGATGCTTTTATCCAAAGTTACACACATCTCATCCGAAGGATATACACATGTACATATATAATATACAAGTTTTCCTACAGAACCATAGCTTCTCAAGCAAATCTGGATCCTTACGACGCATGTTCACACAGGCACTTTTTGTCGACAAGCACAGAAGAACACATTAAAAGACAACACTAATGCAACCCAATCATAATGCAAATTTTTCTCACAAGACGTAAAACAGTCTGCAAAGCTACGATAATAAATGTACCAATTATTACATGAACAAACCTGTAATTTTTCCTTCTTAATAAAATATGTAGATTAGTTATTTCCATTACATGAGAGTAGATCTTGAACTTCATGCTGATTTGAACTCGGCTCTCGTAGCCAAGATAAGCACCAACTAAGACGTAGCTTTGCAGTAAACTAATGTGATCCATCTGCATCTCCATCCATTTGCGTTTCTTTCCATCTGATGATGTAGATATCCTTCTGTCTGGTGTTGATTGCTGAAGTGTAATGCTGGCTCCAGGGATCAGCTCATTTTGCCTCCCCAGCGCATCAGCACACACAATGGCTGCGATGCTGGCTCCGGGGATCAACCCAGTGCGGTCTCCCCAGTGCATCAGCATGACAACTGACTGGATTGAGCTAAGTAGGGTACATCTCTGGGGTCTTCAAGTGGGCACCTTCCATCCTTGGTGTTTCGTTGACTAGCCAACGACTCCTCAAGAGGGCTCAACAGTGATTCTGGCATCCCAGCATCACCCCCCTCCATCTCCCACTCAGCTCACCCCATCTTATTTACCTGTACATCCATGTTGCTTTCTTTCTGTTGTGCTTAGGATCCCCATCCAGAATCTTTCCTTCTCAACCACAGCCAGTTGCTGCTCCTTTCTGCTGCTTCAGATAAGTTCTTCACTGTGCGACGCAACTCTTGGCCACTGAACCCGACATCTCTGAGAAACCGGGTTGTAGAGTGTGCCAAAAATCCTCCACAACCCACCTCCACTGGGTAAACTCGGACTCTCCATCCTCGCTGTTCCGCTTCAGCAGCTAGATGAGCATACCGAAGTTTCTTCCTCTCATACGCCTCATCCACAGCATCTTCCCATGGCACTGTTAACTATAACTATGTCTGGTCGATGGTTAGCGGTGGCAATCTCAGGTGGAAAAATAAGCCTTTGACCAACATCTGCCAGCATCTTCCAGTCTCTAGCAGCTTCCATATTGTCCTGAGCGAGGCTCTATTTTAACACCTTTTCTTGGTGGTTGCTCTCCTGGATGGAGGAATATTGTCTTTTGTGTGTAATGCTTTGATGGAACTGGTGGCAACTTATTGGTCAGGTTACGCTTGTCTTCCAATGCTAAGGCCAAACATCGCAGCACCTGGTCATGGCGCCAAGTAAACCGTCCTTGGCTAAGACCCACCTTACATCCTGTCAAAATGTGCCTTAATGTTGCAGGTGATGAACACAAAGGACATGAGGGATCCTCACCCACCGAGAGGTTTAGGATCTGTGATGATATGCTGATCTGATGAGGAGACTGATCCTGCTCTGTTCCATTGTCCATAGGTCTTGCCAGCCGATCTTGCATTGTTCCACACTTTCACATCTCATCCATTCTCTCTGCTTGGCCTGGGAAACGGCCTTTACACACCTGATCCTAAAATGATTTAGTTAGTAGGTCTACATATTTAATATGCCAAATATAATAAATATATTGGTATTCATTATCCTAAACAATGTTTTTTAAAACAAATTTCACTTTGTTTACTGTTAAAATGAAAGATGATATGATTGGGGATTAGATTGGGGATTAATATAGGAATGACAGGCAATACTCAGCATACACAGCAAATTAATTTAAAATAAAACATTAAAAAATAGGCTACACTTGGCATGTTATTATTACACAATACAGTTATTAATAGTTTAAATGTCGCTTATCCACATACACACTGTATTGCAGATCTATAGAATTCAGATCAGACACTCATTATTAACATTTTTTATTTTTTTCATAACCAGGATGTACCATATAAATTATTAAACTAGGTAGAAACACAAAAATCATCACAGATACAAAAAGGCTTAAACATTACTCCAGATACAATGGCTACTAGAAATCATGTTGGCTGTATCTTTTATTTATGTATTTAAAAGTGGGTAAGTCTGATAAAACATATAGCCAAACACTATAGGAAACACTAGAACCAAGAATCAAAATGAAATTAGACCATATTGGCCTCTGACCAGTCGTGATGAAGACTTTTTCATGCTGCAGGAATCAGATTTTTCTCAAATATTATCTATCATTTTAGTGTTATTTATAAACATCTGTCCCTGACTAGATGGATTTAATCCCTCAAAAGTGCTTTCAAAGAGCTGCCAGAACAAAGTCAAAACCACATACATTTAATAGTCTGAGCTGGGACTGGATGATATGCTTTACATTAAAAATGAAACCTTGCCAAGAACAACACTTCTGCAACTATCGTTCCCGAACTATGTACACAAGCATTGCGGGCCATGTATTATTTTTCAGTTGCCATTAACTGTCTTTCTTGAATGATGACCTGCAAGAAGTAAGTTCATTATACTTTGTACAACCGTGATCGTTATACTGTAGATCATTCACTGTAGTTTCCTGTCGTTTTCTTTGTTCTCTGGTTAATTGCAATACATTCAATGCTGAGGTTGTTTTTGTAATTAGTATATTTTAAATTATTGACATGCTTTCTGTAAACAGGTTAAACCCATGCACATGAGAGTATAAATAGTGTTAGTCTAATTCACAGTCTCTTAAACATTCTCTGTTTACAGCCAGACTTTTAAAACGTAATTGTGAAAGCCCAGCTGAAAATGAATCGAGGGAAAATGTTTTGGTGCCAGTGAAGAAACAGTACCTAACAAAAAATTATTGAGGGCAAATAAATTAGATTTTATGCCTGCCACGGCAACTTCCAAAATATTAAAGCAAGAATATTATTTTATCTTAAAGAGCTCTGCAAGCTCTAAGAGCCGGTAATGCAGCGTATAAAATATATTTTATCACCAGGACAGCAGTCTTGTAATGGTCACATACCGTTTGAACTGTGTTAAGTGCTGAATCCAGTGACTGTGAGCTTGTAAGTGATGATTTTCTGGAGGAAGTGATAAAGGGGTGTAATATCTCTCAGACTAGCCCTATCTGTGAAGACAGAATTTTCTTAATTCCAGCAAGACAAAACATGCAGATGAATTCACTCCTTTAGGGACAAGATGATTAAGGACATACTAAACCATGTGTTTAGGCCTTGGTCACAGCTCATACCTGACGAGTATGGTGCCTGGAATAGTTCTTTTCCAGCTGTTTGTTTTTTTTTTTTTTTTTTTTAGCACACATCCCTTTCAGATGTAATAATTGCTCTTCTCGGGACACGGACTGTATGTTCTCCAGGACTTGTAGTCATTACACCAGGACATACATGCACACATGTTTTGGCTTTTAGTTTCAAGCAATAAAGAAGAAAAAAAAACAATGCAGCAAACATACATGATGTATGGTTTGTCTCATTTAGCTATCTTGGTGTAAAAGGTGCAGTTATATTTAATATTAACTTCATTTACTGGATCTGCTTGCTTGAAGTGAACCAATACTAAAGGAGATCATTTCTTGTCATGTCCTGCATAGAATGACAATGACATCTTTTTGAGAGTACTCGTGGCATTAGCTAATACAACCTTTGTATTTTTTTCTTTAATATCCAATTAAAAACTTAGAGAGAAAACAGTTTTGAAGGACACTGCATTATTTATCTCATTGCATACAATGTAGTTACCAATCCAACTGTGAAATCAATAAATGTCATGAAAAACACAGAGCAAAAATCTCATAAAGAGGGTTGGAATAAACCCAAAAACTCTTCACTGTTTATTTACTTAATAGTCATCGACGATTTTGTAAATACAGAGACTCCCTTTATAATGTAAATCAGGATACATACATACACATTACCTTTTCAATGGATTTCCTTTCTCAATGAATACCCAAAAGATCTTTGTGACTAATGTAACTTGTTTTTTTTAATATTAACGGATCACAGCCGTGTTTTTTTTCTCTCACATGTGCAAATCAGTCTGTCTTTATTGTGCAACAACAAAGCTCCACGTCGACCACTAAAATTAATGGAAAACAGTTAATCATGAAACAGTTTTTAGATGCTGTGATACTGTTGTTTTTTTTTTTTATTATTATTTTTAAATCTGTGATCTTTAGTTGCTTTTGTGCATTTTCATTTGCAAGTGAACTGTGACATTAGGGCCTTATCGAGCTACTATATTCTGCAATTTTGAATACTAACTTTGGATACTGTTTTAATACTGGAAACATTTTTTTTTTTGCTATCATTGCATTGCCTATTGTTAATGAATTTACACAGCCTCGAGCGCAAGAACATTTTGATTTAATTTTATTGTTGGATCATTAATGGGGAATTTTACATACTGCTACAATACATACTGGATTTAAAAGTATGTATTGTATTACAGTCCACGTGTCCAGTCTTAAGTGATATTTTCAGAATCATATTGTTCTGAATTAAAATACTTCCTTCTGTTGAAAATATAGTACTGTACCATCAACACCAATACAGTACATCTAAATGGAAGCCTACTTATTTTAAAACACAGTCCTTTCAGCTATGTATTTTTGACATTGTATCTTTTTTGTGTTCCCTGAAAAACAGACAAGGGTTGGAACGGGCCAAAATGAAATAATCAAATATGTGTCACACTCGTTTAACCGTCACTGAAGTCAAAATTTATAGGGTCAGATATGTGAGTGCTGACTGTATATGAATTTCTTTCTATAAATGTTTTCTAATATAGACCTATATTTATATGGCCGTCACACTTGGAAGGACAAAGGTGCATAGCTGTGAGGTTTGATAAAATATTTGAACCTTGACCAGAATCTTACAATCCTGTTTCAAATTAGCCTTTTTTTCTCAAAATGTACAGTCATATGGTAACACAGGTGGCACTCCACTCCATATTGTGGGAATATTTGTCATCAATATATGTTTTTTCAGGCCTAATTGACATAAATCCTTTACCATGGGTTACTTATTTAATAAAATAATAAATTACCATGTAGCAGAAATTAATAAAAGAAACTGCACCACTCTATCCTCCTTTGAAACTGAACACAATGTTAACACCAACCTAATGCAAATGTTATCGATCATTTAAAGAACTGTAATTTACAATCTGTAAAGTAACCCTGTAATTATATTAAAGATCCAAAGCCAAATACACAAAAGGGGGGTATTGTCACTCTTAAAAAAACAAAGATGGGAGACAGCCAGCCCATGCTGTTTAAGACCAGCGTGCAGCTGTTAACTGAACAACCATTTCAAGAGCATGCTCCCTGACGTCTGTTTTGAAATGTCTTATCTGGTGGGTCTCTGTCTGTTTCCCTAACAAAAGGGCCACTATTTGTGAAAAGACATTAAAGCCCTCCACCCAGTAAGACATGAAATAAGAGCCTTGTGGCAATATGACAGATGCCTTTGACTTTTTCCTTTCCAAAGGAAGAAGGCTTCCTTGTAATGTTGTCTTAGAATAAAGGAACTAATTAGGTTATTTTGGATGTAAATTCCTTTATTGCTCGCACACACAGTAGCACACAATATTATCAAAGAGCTAATAAGACTTTTATATGACCTTGATGTGAAATTATCAATTGCCTCAGCAGACTTCAATACGCTCGTTTAATTTTTGGAAAAAAAGCAGGTGCACAAAAATGTATTTCTAGAAAAATAAGTCATGCACAAAATAACATTGATAACACACAGATATTAGTGATACAGGTTAAATAATGATCTAAAAACAGCTTTATTAAAATACTGCTACTTTATATCTCTATTATTCCAGCTGGGTTAACCCAAAGGGTGACTTATTGACTCACTCATTGATAGGTTTGAGGATTTGAATGAGGTTTTAGGGTAGTAGGATACACCATTGTTTAGATCATTAAAATGGACCTACTGTGTGTTAATTATATATATTATTATATATGTATATATATATAGAGATCTAGAGAGAGAGATAGAGAGAGAGAGAGAGAGAGAGAGAGAGAGAGAGAGAGGAAAGAGATAGCATGTTCTAGCATTGTTCTTAACATTAAATTTGTTTGACCTTGCAATGAATTCTTCGGGGTAGAATAAAAACTGAAAGATTGAATTAGTAGATCATATTTTAAGACACAATTAAGTGCTCGATATCACACTAATGGTTACTGCAAGATATTTATGTTAATGGATTTATTCTAATACACAGTGTTATAAACCAATTAATGTATTACCTGTTTAAACTTACATTTATTTTCCTGGGCCAAACTAGAAAGAGTACTTGGGTCTTTTAAGTGCCTGTTTAAGTATAAATAAAGAAATAAAGAAATAACTTAATTAGTACTTTCAATGCGTCAGTCCACAGTGCGGTCTCCCCAGCGTATCGCATGACAACCGTCTGGATTGAGCTAAGTAGGGTACATCTCTGGGTCTTCAAGTGGGCAACCTTCCATTCTGTGGGTTCGTTTGACTACCCACCACACCTCAACAAGGGCTTGATGGTGATCTCTGGCATCCCAGAACCACTCCCTCTGATCCCCCATTCAACTCAAACCCATTTTAACGCAACCCTTGACCAA